>NW_022985182.1:606207-699670 GCF_010093535.1 Lindgomyces ingoldianus | reverse complement strand
TCGAGTCGTGAGAGAAGGCTACTGAGTTGACCCACGCGCTATGGCCCTCGAGTGTCTGGAGGCACGAGCTCCATTTCTCCATAGCCGGCTTTATTGTGATCCAATCCGGCTCTTCTCTCTTAAAAAGACCTCTTATCAGACTGCAAGTTGGGCTGAATAGGAGTGCGGAACCATATGCTTGAAGAGGGCTCTTCTCTATTGCCCACTTGTGAGACATGGCAAATCGACGCGCATCCCGCACGAGTTCGATCAGTGCGTGTGAACCTATTCTTCCCTAGCTTGTATTAGCAGATAACATAGATAGATATAATCGCTAATCTCAGTTTACCTCTACTATGGTCTCAAGTCTCGTCATCGCAACTACACCTTGCGGCATGCTCTTACAGAGGCTAAGCGCTTCTAGCCAGTAGAGGAACTTCTTCTCTATAAAGCTGTTAATAGCGCTTCCATCATGTAGACCGCATGCACGACTTTCACAAAGATGATCGACCCAGTAGATGCACGAGTAACGTGACGCTGCTAATGGGTCTGGGTCTGGTTGCTTAGCCTGCTCGGCAGGATACCCTAACTGACGCAAGCTGTACATGTCTTGTCGGAGTGTCTTAGACATAACTTGAAGCGATTTGGAGAAGATGGAATGGTGAACATCCCCAATCCCGCACGGGAAGATGCTATGGCTTGCTTCATCAGATAGAAAGTCTCGAGCTGATTGATGGATGATGTAGACACTGCCTTCTCGTATTGTAAGGAATGAGCCACACATCTTCACAACTTGATTTACGTCCTGCGCCTCGGTAGGCAAGCCGGATAAAAGATGCAACTCTTGCAAGTGTAGCGGACGGTAGGCAGCAATAACAGTGGACAGAACCTGTCGGCAAAGTTCTGGATATTGACGCCGCAACCGTTTGATTTGCTCCATCATCCGATGATATACGTCCTTTAATTCCGTTGGGATTTCATTGAGGACCTGCAGTACCTCCCAGGCCATCACCTCTTTTAGCTCTTTAACGACAAGAGATACCCAGAGAAAAGTTCCCTTAGCTTTTTGCTGCAATTTTTCTCGGACCAACTCTCGGAGGTCATTGTGTTGAATTTCTGGTAATTCCAAAAGGCAATGGTTGATGTACGCATCAACAGCGCGGGACACTTGCGCAGCGTTTTCTTTGAGTTCAAGACTCAGCCTGGTTCCGGAATCGTTAAGCCGTAGTCTCTGCTCAATATGGGCCTCGTTACGGCTGCTGACGATCCACTTAACACGAGAGGATGTAGATGATGTTAGACTAATAAAGTCCAACAGTTTTGGCAAGTCTGTTACGCATTCGTCAAGCGCGTCAACAATTAAGTATAAACTGTTTAAGCTTGGGTCTTGCAGGATGTTTGTAAAAATCTCAGACAAGGCAAACCAGGCATTTGCATCCTCAAAGAGCGCTTTTCCTGCGTGGTCGTGCTTCTTGCGTATATATGAGAGAAGCGATGGCTGCTGATTAACAAGCAAGTACAGCAGACCTCGCAGCACAGCAGTGGCGTTGTTAATCCGCGAATCAGTGGCCTGGCAGAAGAAGTAGGATAGAAGGGCTGTCTTAGCCATTGACTTCTTTAGCTCGTTAATAATGCCGCAAAGCAGCATTGTTTTGCCTTTGCCAGGATCACCCTTAATCCATAGTAGCCGGCTCTGAGAGTTGTTACACCATTTCTGGAAGTCAGGGTTATTAAGGATCCACAGATACAAGGCCTCTAGCAGCCCACCCTTAGTGTCCTCAATACGCGTCTTGTCGTCACAGGGATCTGTCAAGCGTAAGTCTTGGAGGCATTTGTTTACCTTGTCAATCTCCTCCTCAAGCCGTTTAAACGCAGTAGCCGATCCTTCTCCATAGCGAAGAGGCATTTTAACGTCAAAAATACCAAGTAGTGAATACGCTTTATCTTCTTCAACCTTTGTCTGGCGGCATTGTATCCACGAAAATCGCTCTTCGTCGCTGAACCGAGACAAAAGTCCTCCATCAAGCGCTGCATTAGGAATTCCTGTGATTTCGCAGATGTGCTCTTTAAGCGATTGCTTGTCGCCAAGTTTCTTCCGTTCGTGGGAGAAGAATTCAACTGAAACCGGTGCAAGAAGCTCTTGGAGTGTCCAGCCCCGAGTAAACCATCTGCTTTTTTGGAAATCTGATTCCCATGGCTTCTTCAACTTCTTTCTCCTGTTCGACCTGAAGGAAGCTGTGGGCACATCCGATAAATAGACGTAGCATCGAGTCGAGTTGCGGTACCAGCGAAACATAGAGTTGATAGCCTGCGAGAGTTCGACCTTGTTTGCCTTGTTGATGCAACAGGTGTCAATCCAAAAGTATTCCAAGTTATCTAATCCAGCTTGTTCTCCACAGAACCGAATCTTCTCATAGCTAGGCTTATCCTTGCCAGTGCCATTTGTTAGGTCATCGAAGGTGACCTCGTCAGCGTCCACTCCCCATGTGTGTGAAAGTATGGCGTAGGGAGGGATTGCCTCATCGCAAAACTGGGTAAGACTGAAATCGCCAGCGTTGCAGCGCCGCAAAAGACGCATTGTTTCGCATGGAGCCGGACGAGGCAAGTGGTAGGATCAGATTCCAACACGGTAGCCTAACTGAAGAGACAAGCAGGGCCTCTCGCTCGACCGAAGAGGATTTTAGTGCCAGCTATTGAGGTTAGCAAGTATACAGGAAGATAGGGCGCTGCTATACTGAAGAATCGCATCTAAGAGTGAGACAGCGCAAGAGTGCTGAGAGTGAATTCAGCTGTGCCTTGCTACACCTGGGGGTTTGTGAAGAAGTTAGAACGCTTACTCGGATCGGGGTGGGGCACGGCTGGTTGCACAGTTTTAAGTGCGGCGGGTTAACGTGTTTTACCATTCATCCAGCCCCAAAACTCACCAAAAAATGGGGAAAATTGTACCCTAATATCTCGACAACAACATAATAATAAATCCTACCATTTTATAACCAGTTTTCTATGCCTCCTGTAAGACTGCAGTTTAACCTTAAAAGCTATTTATTCCCTAAATCATAAAAAATAGCAATTTAACTAAGTTTCCAGTGGCAGGGTAAGAGTCCAGCCGCGGCGCGCCACTACCGTGTTTTAGCGCGAAATGCACGGCCTCGCGTCGTGCACGGTTCTACGCCAAACTGTCAAAACTTCAACCACCCACGCGGGTGACAAAAAAACCCATACTCATTTCGCGAGCGTTAGCGAGTGAAATCTATAATCAATTCCCTAAGCTGGCTTCTCTGTCGTCGTTCCAGGAAAGGAAATGCCTCGGCTTAAAAAAATTACCGCATTTGGACGTCACCTGACACTAAAATTCGCATAAAATTCGGCATAATGTAGCGCTAAACTAGACTAGGAAGGGGCTAAGCTAAACTAGGGAAACGCTAAGCCTAATAGAGTCTCTGCTGACTAATATGCCTGCAAGAATCTGTTCTCACCAGCTCGCAGCGACATTTCACTACCACGCTACATTATTTTAACCTGCTGCTGCTTGATAATTGCTTAGAATAGCATGCAATACTATATAGTTCAGTGCAGCCTTGCAGCGACATCTAGGCGTTGAGCTGCAGGTGTTACAGAGGGTGCTGCAAGAGATCGCTGAGACCGCGCAGGCTTGACTGCTAGTCATGCAGCCATCAGCTTGCAGCAATAGTTTACTACTGCGCTATATTATTTTAGCGTACATCTGCTTGATAATTGCTTAGAATAGCATGTAATACTATATAGTTTAGTGCAGCCTTGCAGCGACATCTACGTGTCGAGCTGCAGGTTTGCAGAGGGTGCTACAAGAGATCGCAGAGACCGCGCAGGCTCAATTGCTAGTCAGATGACTGTACTTGGCGCTGCCATCCGCTTGCAGTCACATTTCACCACCGCGCTACATTATTTTGACCTGCTCCTGCTTGATAATTGTTTAGAGTAGCATACAATACCATATAGTTTAGTGCAGCCTGGCAGCGACATCTAGGTGTCGAGCTGCAGGTTTGCAGAGGATGCCACAAGAAATCGCGCAGGCTCAACTGCTAGTCACATGACTGTACTTGGTGCTGCCATCCGCTTATAGTGACATTTCACCACCGCGCTACATTATTTTGACCTGCTTCTGCTTGAGAATTGTTTGTAATATCATGCAATACTATATAGTTTAGTATAGCCTTCCACCAACATCTAGTTGTGCAGATGCTGTAAAGATATGCTGTAGAAGTGATTAAAGCAGGATCTAGAAAGAGTCTAGTTACTAGTCTATTACATAAAAGAGTATATATATGTTATTCTACACACAGTTAATATTCTAGCACCTGTACCCTCTTAGGTCAGCGCATAGTCTAGTGATATACAACTTAACTGTAACAGAGTTGCTAGAATATTATCTAAGCAGTGCAAGTTTAATTCTTAGAGATTGCATTCTTTTACTTTTTTAAAAAAAGTTTAGTATCTAGTCTATATATAAAGGTTTCCTTTTTAGAATTTTATATAGAGTGTTTCTATCCTCTTATTAGAATTAAAGTGTAAGACAGGGTAAGAGTATAAGAGACTAGTGTTTAGTTGTTAGCTAAGAATTAGCTAGTAGCCTTAGAAAGAGTAAGCAAACTATTGTATAGTATAGTAAAATGCAGTAACTTGCAGTAAATTACAGCAACTTCTAGTAGATTATAAGCTTATATACTGCTGCTAATAGTATAAATAGTTTCTTTTAATCTATGCCTTTAATACTTTAAAGGTTAACTTAATAAGATTATAGTTAAGTAAGTATAGTAAAAAAAAACAAATAACATAGCTAGCAGCTTTAAAGATAGTTGTAACAGCTTTATTCTAATAAATTAAGATATTATTAAGGACTATAACTATAGGCTAGGTCTTGTAGGTTGCTTAAAGTAAAAAAAAAAAGTGCTGCTTAATCTAATTAATAAACTCTTTATAATTAAAATATCTTTTTTTTATCTTTATACAAGGCAGGTATCTGTTTACTGTATAGGCTAAAAGAATAGCCTATGTCTTCCTGCGCCTTATATCCTAAGTGTAAAGATGGGATGGTAAGTAGCACGGATAGCACTGAGAGCAAGCTTTCGGAGAAAGATAGGAGTGTATTGTAAGAGAGACGAATCGCTGCCAAGCTTCGCTTGTCAGGATTCATGCTTATATACGAAGCACAGGTCATACGACCTCCAAACAGGTCAGGTGAGGCCATACTGGCCCGTTCTGGGACATCCGGCCTTACACTTGTCAGATATGCGCACCTACTGTCAAGACAGGAGGAACGTTTGACGAAAGCTGCTACATAGTACGAGCAATAAGCTCGAACAGTATGTTGCTGCAAATTGCAGCATTTTGCAGCATTTTGCAGCATTTTGCAGCATGTTGCAGCAAATTGCAGCATTTTGCAGCATGTTACAGCATTTTGCAGCAAATTGCAGCATGTTGCAAGCTGGTCGCGCATAGGGCTAGTGCGCGAGGGACTCGGATCGGCAGAACAAAAAGCTGAGCAACACGAGTAGAGCAGAAAAAGGATCAATAAATTAAGACAATTAATACAATTAATTAATCATCCTATACATTATATCCAAACCTATCATTTATCTTAGGAAGCCTAGAAACAGTGCTTTAATCTAACAATTAAGAGTCTCAGTGCCTCCATTAATACAAAATGGCCACCCAGCCTCCTTGAGACGCGACAGTCGTCCTTCGAGACCACACCGACTACAGAGCCTGGATGATGCAGCTGCAATCGAGATGTGTAGCGCACGGCATCTGGCCGCAAGTGGATCCTAAGTTGACCATCCAAATGATCTCCAAACTAAGAGCTCTAGAGATGCCGCTAATAGCTGAGTTTTTACTAGCCTCTAATGTTAAAACGCCTACGCACCTGAACAAGCTATTAATAAGCGGTGTTAGAGCCTTTAAAGAAGCTATTAAATACTATAAGATTAAGGCTAACAAGTATAAGAGTAACAGACATAATTATAAAAGAGAGTAATTAAGCTTTTAATAGATTATTGTCTTTATCTAGTTAACAGTTAGCCTGCATCTGCAGCGTACATGCTGTTCTCTAGATTAACTACTTAGACAGTAGATTATAAACCTTAAAGCTATAGTAGGTGTTAACAACTAATTTAAACAAGAACATGTGTGTAACTAATATAATGCATCCCTAAAGCTGCTAAGAAACGCAAGCATATAGAACCTGTAGCTAGCAGAGTATAATTACGCTGCCACAGAAGCAGAGACACAAAATGTTCTAGAAACAACGCAGTTTAATGCTATAGTAAAGGACTTTCTAACTACTATAAATAAAGTTGCCCCTTATTAGTCTATAACTTTTTAGAAAAGCAGACAGTTTACACTAAACATAAATTAAAAAGAAATAATAAAGCGCTTTTAAAAACATATAATGTTAAATTATCTAATACATATAAAAAAGCATAAAGCTGCTTTTATAATAAATAACTTATTATACTTTACTAAAAGTAGAAAGACTACTTAGGGCATAAATAGAGACGCCTATAGTGCAAAAGTTATAACATTAAGAAAATAAAGTAGACCTTAACATTAATATTATTAAGAAGATAATAGAAAGTTATCTTTAAGCTAAAAACCTACTAAAATAAGAGGCACTAAATGTCCTGCATGCAGACACATCTATGCACTAAAGGACTGCTTTTATGTTTATCTAGACAGAGCACTAGACTAGTAGATGCTAAATAAGAGAGTTAAAAAGCTTATAGCATTAAAGCATAAGCATAACTTAGAATTTTAAGGCCTACTAAAAGAGTAGTGTAGATATAATTTAAAGATACTAATCTTAAAGAGTTTACATACACCTATACTAAAGATATAAAAAGACTAACTTAAAAGCTAGAAAGTATTAAGAGTTAAGGCAGCTACATTACTAGCTATAGTTAATTTAAACTAGAACAGATATCTGCTAAGAGAATTATTTATTCTTAACTTAGGCTTAATATGCTATATTATAAATAATTTTAATTAGATCTATAACTATTATTTACTAACACTAGAAGACTTTATCTAGTCTAGAAACTCTTACATATAGATTTAAAGCTACAGATTAATTACACTAAGCTTAAAAAGTAAGCATAGAACACATAGTTAAGCATACAGTCTTATACTTTATAACACTGCACTGTGCCTAGACTTGCTGTGCAACCTAGTCTTGTTCTGCCTACTGCAATAGAAAGGAATCTAGTAGGACACATAAGCAGAGCTAACTGCTTTAAAGGCCTTAAACAGGATAATAATTAAAGATCTTATAAAGATCTATAGCTAATAGGTGTTAGAGTACTATCTACTACAAAAGGGCTTATATTATACACACATAATTAACATAAGAACTAAACATAGTCTATAAAAGGCATTAGTAGAGCTATAGCATAAGCGTTTAGAACACCCTAGACTAGCTACACTTTAACACCTTATATAGTAAGCTAAGGGGGTGTAAATTAAAGAAATTATAACAGTCTAATGTAACTTATATAGCAGAGCTAAGATATAATAATAAATTAGCTATGCACTGCAAATTAGTAACAGTAGACCTAGTAAAAGACTGTTAATTAATTTCTATGCATACAAAGCATAGAGCATTATAAAAAAGTAGAGTTAAATACTAATTACTAATAAGTATTTTAGCCTCTAGTAGGACCTTTACTTTAAGAATAATAAGTCTGCTAAATTAATTATTAAAGCTTTTATAATTTTTATCCTCTTTTTAAAGAACTATTATAACATTACTATAAAAGTTATTAAAGCTAATAATAAGATTATAACAGTAAAACTAAAAGTAGAACGCTAGCTAGCATTACATAAAATAACTGTTAAGCCTTTAGCACTAGATACATAAGCCTAGAATAAAGAAGCTAAACGCTTAGAGGGTGTAAATAAAAAGAAGTTATAGGCTATGCAACTAGATGCTAACCTACTATAGGACGTATAGCTATACATTACTAGAGCTAGCGTATACTTATACAATTAGACGCTAAACTATGCTAATAACTAAAAGACACTATATAAGATCTTCTTTACATAAGCAGCTCTAAATAATAGAGTTATTATGTTAATTTAAAAGCTAAGCTTTACACATCTAAAAGCTTATAGCTATAAAGCATTTATAATAACTAATAACACACATTAGAATAAATTTAAGCTACAGAGGCTAGACCTAAAAGCGTAGATTAGATATCTAGTTAGGTACTAATTATTAAATATTTACTGCGTATAGATACTACTGCTAGTAAAAGTAATCTATACACATAATGTTATTTTTAATAAACACTTAATTTTTAGCAGTAAGCTTAAAGACTTAATAGATAACTTTATATATAATATAGTAAAGAAAATTACTATATACATTAAAATAATTAAACTTCTAACACTTAGTTATTAGCTAAAGATAGAGTTATTCTATAAAGATAACACTGCAGATAATACATTAAATTTTAATAAAGTAGACCTACTAGGCTACTATTAAGAAAGAAAGATTAGAGATAACTATCTATCTTCTCTAAACACTCTACTACTTATAGCATTACTTATGTAGTTAATAGCTAGAGCAGCACTAAAGCTAAGCTAAATAAGGTTGTTAAAGACTATACTATAGGCTGCAGCCTTTATAGCTAGCATAAGATTTAGAAGTGTAGGAAAGCATAGCAGCAAGACACTAGATAAAGTAGCATTAATAAAAATACTATCTAAAAAGAAGACACTTTATAAAAGCTAGCTACTACTTCTACTATTAACCTAAAAGCAACTAGAGGAGCACTCTCTACATAAGATGTTTAAGGCAGTAGAAAAAACACACCTAGATAGTTATTAGATAATAAAATCTTAGACAGAGGTCTAGATAAAGCTAATTAAGGCAGCTAGACAGTAGATTTTAGATTGTATGTAGGTGTACACCTATAAGCTTAACAAGCACTATAAATTATAAAGATGTAAAGCGTAACTAGTAGTCTACAGTAATTAACAAAGAAACATTACTACACAAGATACCTACACTGCTACTTTAGTAGGACGCTTATTTTAAATGCTAATAGCAATATCTACACGCTTTAACTTAGAGCTTAAACAATATAACATAACTAACACGTTTGTACATGCAGCAATTAACTGCAATATCTACATGCGGATGCTAAGAGGCTATTAGAAACTAGGTATAATACTAAAGCTTTAAAAAGCACTATATAGCCTATAAATTTCTTCTTTACTTTAGTAATACTATTTTATAATAACTTTTAAAGGCCTTAGGTTCTTAGCTGTCTTACATAAACCCTACTACATAACTAAAGCTAGAATATTTGTCTTCTTTTACATAGACAACCTTATTATTGTGTACAGGAAAGGCTCTAAAGCAGATGCACAGCGTGTAGTAGACTAGTTACAGGAGAAGTATACCCTAATAGGAGGCAAGGACCTATAATAGTTTCTAGGAGTTAAGATTATTAAAGATTAACAGCAACAAATAATTTAGCTGTTATAAGCATTATATATTAACAAGATAGCTAGGCTAGCTAACAGAAAAGACCTGCAGCACGCTACACCTATAAGTAGGATTAAACTTATGCTGTAATCTAGTTTTGCAACTCTATTAGAAGTAAATTAATATTAGCAGAAGATTAGATCTTTGCTCTTTGCAGTAGTTACTACAAGACTAGACATTGCCTTTGCTACATCACGCCTCACACAGTTTCTCACGAATCCCGCATCTGACCATTAGGATGCAGCTGATCAAGTCATCCTGTACCTACATGCGACACAGACGTACGCACTCTAATTAGGAGGAGAAGACTACCTTATAGTAGCAAGCAATGCGTTATTTATAGACAATACACTAGATAAGAAGAGCTCTTAGAGCTACGTTATTTAACTATTTAGTAGACAAAAAGCTGAGCAACACAAGTAGAGCAGAAAAAGGATTGATAAATCAAGACAATTAATACAATTAATTAATCATCCTATACATCATATCCAAACCCATCATTCATCTCAGGAAGCCTAGAAACAGTGCTTTAATCTGACAACACTAAGTATATTAACTTTTATAGACTACAGGCTTATAAGCCTTATGCTGCTAGCTAGTTTTCTTATTAAAAATAAACTTATTAAAAAACACTAAATTATTTTATGTAAACTAATAAAAAAAGTAATAGTAAAGCTTTTAAAGCTTTTTATTACAAGCCTATAAAAAAGGCTATAAGGTACGCCTACTTTATCTATGCTAGGTAAGGTAATAGAAGATTATAAATTTATTAACTTTTACGCCTCTTTTTATCTATAGCTAATAGGCTTATTTGTTCTAGTATCTTTATTTACTACAGATTAACTTCTTAAACAGAGCTTTACTATTTTTATTACTAATTTTAGAAGGTCTTCTAAGCTTTATAGTAGGTAGCTTATAAACGCTGCTATAAGCCTTAAAATTATTCTCTACATTATAAACTATATAAAAAGAATAACTTTTATAATTAGCAATTATAGTTTTAGGCTATTTAAGTAGAAGAAACTAATAGATGTTTATATAAACATAATTATTAAGCCTTTAGGTGCTTAATTTAAGATATTAGAGTAATTAGAGCTAGCTAGGAAGGATAGAGACGCTATAAGTGTAATACATTACAAACAAACATGTTGTTACTTCTAAAAAAGTTAGTATAAGCGCTTTTTTATATAAACTAAAGGCTTTAACTGTTACAGCCAACAATCAGACCGTAATGACCCAACTGGCTGTCCCACACAGCCTAAGCGACGTCGGATGGAAGACGCTTAGCCCCGCGCTAAGCGAGTCACGTGATAGGACAGATAAGAAATAGCTTTAGCTTTTAGATAAAAGCCTAGCAGAATGCATTATCTAATAAGCCTTGCAGGTTTGCAGGCTTGCAGGTTATGCAGGCTAAGTGAGTAGGCAAACATGCAAGCATGCAAAGCATGCAAACCCTATGTATATAGTCTTAATTATAACTATAGTTAGAAGGTTATAATTACTATTTAGTTTTTACCTACCTAATAAACTAAAAGGCATTAAAACCTTTATAAAGAGAACACTACTACCTTATATATCTTGCACTATATATACCTCTATTTCTATCCTTACAGATTAGGTTTGCTAGCTCCTGTCACGATTGTGCACGAGTAAGGTTATAGAGCTTCACGGAGGTCTAGTTTAATTACTACGTGAGGTATTATAGTAGGTACAAGACGTTGTGTGAGGAACAAGAAAGTTTAGAAGGAAATTAGTAATTAAATACTTAGCTTAAAAGTCTAAGCGCTTTAAGTATAAATTAAGCCTGTTCTAGGTTTAGTTAGTGTTAAAGCAGTTTATGCTTAAGTTTATATTTATATTATGTTATATTTATGTTAGACGTGCACTAATAATACTCTAGTACGCGTCTAATATAGTTATGTCTAGGATCTAGGGAGGATACTGTAACAGTACCCCCCCCTTATTAGAAAGGGAATTCTTTACATTAGTAGTTCTAGCATTAGGTTATCTTTATTAGAGTACAAGTTTAGTTTAGATAGGTATTAGGCATAGAATTAAGTTACTATAGAGTTCTTTTATAGGGCTTCTGCAGGTTTCTATAACAGTTTGTTGTATCTAGTCTATTTTATAAGGTATTTATAGATACATTTCTTTTTATTAAACTAGATTTATTTAATGTCTTTTATAACATATTCTAGTTTATTATTTATAATAATAGGTTTAGGTAGCAGGTTTAGCTGTTTAGGTAGATAGTTAGATTTAGGGGCTACTTAGCACAGCAATAATACGTGGAACACAAGGTGTATCTTTATGCTGTTAGGTAGGATTAATTAGTAAGTATGTAATAAGACTATATAAGCTACTATAAAGGGGCTAAAGTTCTTCTAATTAAGTTTCTTTAATTATTAGTTTATTTAGATATTTCTAGCGTCTAGCTAGACTTTCTTACTAGCTGCATACATAGAGGCAGAGGTTTAGAATTAGTTTATGTACTCTTATTAAAGAGCTTAAGCCTATGTAAGCTTTTTATAAACATATTTAGATATATTTTAAATTTTATTAATAAGTCTATTTACATCTATTACTTATATAAATTAATAAGTTAGTTAGGGGGTATTTAAAAGTAGTTTAAATTCTATTTAAAAGTAGTATTTATAGTTTACTAAAAATAGAGATACTTATGTTAATTTAGATGTTATATTATTAGCTTTAAACTATACTATAGCTAACTATTTTACTTAGTTATCTTACTAGTAGTTTATGTACGCTTATAGGACTTATTTTATTATAGTGTTTACATTCTTAGTTTAGCTGTTAGTCTCTAGGTAAAAAGCTGTAAATAAATAAAAGACAATTTAAAGCTGTTTACAGAGTTTGTCTTAAAAGGCTAAGACAAACTGCGTACCTCTGTCTAATATAATTATGTTAGGTAGGCTATAGTAAACTTATATGTATTAGTAGAATAACTAAGCTATATTAGAGGCAGTTATAAAGGAATATAGTATTAAGTGTTAATACTTAGTTAAGTAATTAATAACTACTATAATATTTATATACTTTTTAGATAAAGGTAGGTCTATAATAAAATTAATTAATATGTCTTTCTAAGCTTATTTAAAAATTAGAAGTAGTTTAAGTAGGCTATTATACTTTTTTTAAAAGGCTTTTACTTTACAGCAAGTATAGCAACATAATACATATTAGCGTACAGTATAGAACATGCGGGGCTAGTAGTACTCTCTCTGTAGTAGGTTAAGAGTCTTTCCTCTACCTAGGTGTTCTTTAACAGGCAAGTTATGTATAATTTAGAGTAGTTTAATTCTTAGTTTATTAAAATTAAAGATTATAAGTTAGTTATAGTAATATAGCTTACTATTTTAGTTTTTATAGTTAGCTAGTGTTACCTTCTTTAACTAACTAGCGCTATTTTAGAGTAGGTCTAAAGTTTCTTAGATAAATTTATTATTTAAATACTTATTAGTAATAATTTAATTAATTATTTAATTTATTTTGTTTAAGTTAAGGTCTAAAAATAGCTTAAGTTAAAGTAAAGTTTAGTGTTAAGCCTTTTACACTTTTTTTTAAGTAAGGACGTTTTAAAATTGCCTTATAAAGGCATCTAGTTTCCCTTTATTTTAACTAGAATAATAAGTAATCTTAAAATTAAAATAGAATAAGTATTTAAACTAATAAGCTTATTAGTAGCTAAGTTATTTTATAGTTATAAAGTACTATAAGTTCTTATAGTTAGATAGAACCTATATTAGATGCGCTGCACCTTCTAGTTTAAGTTGCTATTATTTAAAGTAGTGTACTATAGTAAGTAATTCTTTATTATAGATTTTATAATTACCTTTTATAGGACTTATTCTTTTTAAGAAGTATATAATAGGCCTAATAGTCCTATCTAGCTTAGTCTAGAAGAGAACTCCTACTACTATGTAGTCTAAGGCATTAGCTTTTATATGTATTAGTAGTTTAAAGTTAAAGTAGCAGAGTATTAGAGCTTTAGTAAAGGCTTTTTTTAGCTAGTTAAAAAACTATTAGTAATTTAAGTTAAAGTTAAATTAAATTTTTTTTTTAGTAAGTGTAATTATAAAGCTTACTTACTATAAAAAGTTATTAATAAATTATTAGTAGAAGTTAGTAAATTTTATAAAGGCTTAAACATCTTTTATGTTCTTTAGGTATTACTAATCTAGCATAGTCTAAACTTTAATAGAGTCTATTTAAATGCTATCTATAAAGATTACATATCTTAAATATATAACCTTTAATTAGTAGAACTTACATTTGTCTATGTTAAGTTATAGACCTACTTCTTCTATAGCCTTTAGTACTAGGCGTACATGCTGTTTATACTCTAAAAGGCTATTACTGTAGATTAGAATATTGTTAATATACATAGTGTAGAACATGTCTAGGTAGAGTTAGAGCAAGTTGTTTATAAAATGTTAAAAAGTACTAGGCGTGTTAGCTAAGCTAAAGGGCATTACTAGGTACTTAAATAGTTTATATTAGGTCTAAAACACTATTAGCTACTTATTACCTTTTACTATTCTTAGCTTATTAAAGGCAGTAATAATATCTAACTTTATAAAATACTTTGCTTTACTTAGTTAGCTTAGGGTTTCCTGTAAAAAGGAAATTAAGTATTAGTTTTTAATAGTAATAGTATTTAGTTCTTAGTAGTTAATGCAAAATTAAAGCCTACCTTTAAGTTTCTTTATAAATAGTATAAGTAACACTACTAGTAAGAAGCTAGCTTAAATAAACTCTTTTTTTAAGTTTTTATTAAGGTATTTTTAGAGCACTTTTAATTTATTTAGCAACATTCTATATAGTAGCCTATAACTAGGTTGTTTACTAGGCTTAAAGGTTATCTAGTAATTATATAAATATTATATTAAAAGCTTATTAAACTTGTCTTAGAAAAAGACATATAATAAGTTATAGTAGTCTTAAGGGACTATTATTTTTAAGTTAGTGCGTTTTTTAGAGAGCTAGAGCTTAGTCTATATTAAAAATTATAACTGCGTAGATTTTATAATCTAGTTATTAAGCTAGAGTTATAAATAGGGTAGGTTCTATGTAGCAGATGTCTATCTGCTGTTTAAGTCCTAGTTTGTGTTTAAATTAAGTAAGTAAAAATTCTTTAAAAGCTTTTTTTTCTTTAGGTTTAAGCAGTTGTTAAATTATTTTACATAGCCTATTTTAGTAAAAGGCCTAGCTTGTTAGCCTTACTTAGGTAGTTCTTCTCTAAGTTATTAGAGAGTAAGTCTAGAAACCCTCTATATTAAGTGCTACTTAGGTGTTATTTAGGTGTAAGTGTAAGCATATATCTTAGCATTAGAAAGAGTTAAAGTTTAGAACTTACTTTTAGTAATTAAAAGCAACCTTGTGCTAATATAGCTATAGTTGTTCTAGAATTAGGTTATAACATCCTATGTTTATTACATAGAGCTTAATCTGCTCCTTAGAGTATTAGTAGGTAATTGTAATAGTTATAGTACAAAAAATAGAACCTTTTTTAAGTTATTTTCTATTAAATCTAGTTAGGTAAATTATTTAGGTAAGTAGTGTTAATTAGAGATTTAGTTTACACGCTAGTTCTCTGTTAATGTAACCTATGCTGTTTACTCCTAAGTTAATAAGAGCCTGTATTAGGGCTAATATAGTTTTTTATTATAAATATATAAGAATATTAACTTAGTACTTCTAGTTGTTAGTAAGGGACTTAGCCTATAGGTTAGCAGAGATCTAGTGTTAAATTAGTCCTAGGTGTCACAATTGTGCACAAGTAAGGTTATAGAGCTTCACAGAGGTCTAGTTTAATTACTATGTAAGGTATTATAGTAGGTACAAGACGTTATGTAAGGAACAAGAAGGTTTAGAAAGAAATTAGTAATTAAATACTTAGCTTAAAAGTTTAAGCACTTTAAGTATAAATTAAGCCTGTTTTAGGTTTAGTTAGTGTTAAGGCAGTTTATGCTTAAGTTTATGTCTATGTTATGTTGTGTTTATGTTAGACGTGCACTAATAATACTCTAGTACGCGTCTAATATAGTTATGTCTAGGATCTAGGGAGGATACTGTGACAGTACCCCCCCTCTTATTAGAAAGGGAATCCTTTACATTAGTAGTTCTAGCATTAAGTTGTCTTTATTAGGGTACAGGTTTAGTTTAGATAAGTATTAGGCGTAGAATTAAGTTACTATAGAGTTCTTTTATAAAGCTTCTACAGGTTTCTATAACAGTTTATTATATCTAGTTTATTTTATAAGGTATTTATAGATATATTTCTTCTTATTAAACTAGATCTGTTTAATGTTTTCTATAACATATTCTAGTTTATTATTTATAATAATAGGTTTAGGTAGCAGGTTTAGCTGTCTAGGTAAATAGTTAGATTTAGAAGCTACTTAGCGCAGCAATAATACGTGGAACACAAGGTGTATCTTTATGCTGTTAGGTAGGATTAATTAGTAAGCGTGTAATAAGACTATATAGGCTACTATAAAAAAGCTAAGGTTCTTTTAATTAAGTTTCTTTAATTATTAGTTTATTTAAATATTTCTAGTGTCTAGCTAGACCTTCTTACTAGCTGCATACATAGGGGCAGAGGTTTAAGATTAGTTTATGTACTTTTGTTAAAAAGCTTAAGCCTATGTAAGCTTTTTATAAATATATTTAGATATATTTTAAATTTTATTAATAAGTCTATTTATATCTATTACTTATATAGATTAATAAGTTAGTTAGAAGGTATTTAAAAGTAGTTTAAATTTTATTTAGGAGTAGTATCTATAGTTTGCTAAAAACAGGGATACTTATGTTAATTTAAATGTTATGTTATTAGCTTTAAACTATGCTATAGCTAACTATTTTACTTAGTTATCTTACTAGTAGTTTATGTACACTTATAGAACTTATTTTATTACAGCATTTATGTTCTTAGTCTAGCTGTTAGTCTCTAGGTAAAAAGCTGTAGATAGATAGAGAATAATTTAAAGCTGTTTATAAGGTTTGTCCTAGAAGGCTAAGATAAACTGTGTACCTCTGTCTAATATAATTATGTTAGGTAGGCTATAGTAAACTTATACATATTAGTAGAATAACTAGGCTATATTAGAGGCAGTTATAAAGGAACATAGTATTAAGTGTTAATACTTAGTTAAGTAATTAATAACTACTATAATATTTATATACTTTTTAAATAAAGGTAAGTTTATAATAAAATTAATTAATATATCTTTTTAAGCTTATTTAAAGATTAGGAGTAGTTTAAGTAGGCTATTATACCTTTTTTAAAAGGCCTTTACTTTATAGTAAGTATAGCAACATAATACATATTAGCGTACAGTATAGAACATGTAGGGCTAGTAGTACTCTCTCTGTAGTAGGTTAAGAGTCTTTCCTCTACCTAGGTGTTCTTTAATAGGCAAGTTATGTATAATTTAGAGTATTTTAATTCTTAGTTTATTAGAATTAGAGATTATAAGTTAGTTATAGTAATACAGCTTACTATTTTAGTTTTTATAGTTAACTAGTATTACTTTCTTTAACTAACTAGCACTGTTTTAGAGCAGGTTTAAAGTTTTTTAAATAAATTTATTATTTAAATACTTATTAGTAATAATTTAATTAATTATCTAATTTATTTTGTTTAAGTTAAGGTCTAAAAATAGCTTAAGTTAAAGTAAAGTTTAGTGTTAAGCCTTTTACACTTTTTTTTAAGTAAAAGTGTTTTAGAATTACCTTATAAAGGCATCTAATTTCTCTTTATTTTAACTAGAATAATAAGTAATTTTAAAATTAAAATAAAATAACTATTTAGACTAATAAGCTTATTAGTAGCTAAGTTATTTTATAGTTACAAAGTACTATAAGTTCTTATAGTTAAATAGAACCTGTATTAAATGCGCTGCACCTTCTAGTTTAGGTTGCTATTATTTAAAGTAGTGTACTATAGTAAGTAATTTCTTATTATAAATCTTATAATTACCTTTTGCAAGACTTATTTTTTTTAAGAAGTATGTAATAAGCCTAATAGTCCTATCTAGCTTAGTCTAGAAAAGAACTTCTGCTACTACATAGTCTAAGGCATTAGCTTCTATAAGTATTAGTAGTTTAGAGTTAAAGTAGTAAAGTATTAAAGCTTTAGTAAAGGCTTTTTTTAGCTAGTTAAAAAACTATTAGTAATTTAAGTTAAAGTTAAATTAAATCTCTTTTTTAGTAAGTATAATTATAAGGCTTACTTGCTATAAAAAGTTGTTAATAAATTATTAGTAAAAGTTAGTAAATTTTATAAAAGCTTAAACATTTTTTATATTTTTTAAGTATTACTAATCTAGCACAGTTTAAACTTTAATAGGGTCTATTTAAATGCTATTTATAAAGATTACATATTCTAAATACATAACCTTTAATTAGTAGAACTTATATTTATCTATGTTAAGTTACAGACCTACTTCTTCTATAGCCTTTAGCACTAGGCGTACATGCTGTTTATGCTCTAAAAGGCTATTACTGTAGATTAGAATATTATTAATATACATAGTATAAAACATGTCTAGGTAGGGTTAGAGCAAGTTATTTATAAAATGTTAAAAAGTACTAGGCGTGTTAGCTAAGCTAAAGGGCATTACTAAGTACTTAAATAGTTTATATTAAGTCTAAAACACTATTAGCTACTTATTACCCTTTACTATCTTTAGCTTATTAAAGGTAGTAATAATATCTAACTTTATAAAATACTTTACTTTACTTAGTTAGCTTAGGGTTTTTTATAAAAAAAAATTAAGTATTAGTTTTTAATAGTAATAGTGTTTAGTCTTTAGTAGTTAACATAGAATTAAAGCCTACTCCTAAGTTTCTTTATAAATAGTATAAGTAACACTACTAGTAAAAAGCTAGCTTAAATAAACTTTTTTTTTAAGTTTTTATTAAAGTATTTTTAGAGCACTTTTTATTTATTTAGCAACATTTTATATAGTAGCTTATAACTAGGTTGTTTACTAGGCTTAAAAGTTATTTAGTAATTATATAAATGTTATATTAGAAGCTTATTAGACTTGTTTTAGAAAAAAACATATAATAAGTTATAGTAGTCTTAAGAGACTATTATTTTTAAGTTAGTGCGTTTTTAGAAAGCTAGAGCTTAGTCTATATTAGAAATTATAACTGCGTAGATTTTATAATCTAGTTATTAAGCTAGGGTTATAAATAAGGCAGGTCCTATGTAGCAGATGTCTATCTACTATTTAAGTCCTAGTTTATGTTTAAATTAAGTAAGTAAAGATTTCTTAAAAGCTTTCTCTTTTTTAAGTTTAAGTAGTTATTAAATTATTTTATATAGCTTATTTTAGTAAAAGGCCTAGCTTATTAGCCTTACTTAGGTAGTTCTTTTTTAAGTTATTAAAAAGTAAGTCTAAAGACTTTCTATATTAAGTGCTACTTAAGTGTTGTTTAGGTGTAAGCATAAGTATACATCTTAGCATTAAAAAGAGTTAAAGTTTAGAACTTACTCTTAGTAATTAAAGGCAACCTTATGCTAATACAGCTATAGTTATTCTAGAATTAAGTTATAATGTTCTATGTTTATTACATAAAGCTTAATCTGCTTCTTATAGTGTTAGTAGGTAATTATAATAGTTATAGTATAAAAGATAAAACTTTTTTTAAGTTATTTTCTATTAAATTTAGTTAGGTAAATTATTTAGATAAGTAGTGTTAATTAAAGATTTAGTTTACACGCTAGTTCTCTATTAATATAACTTATGCTATTTACTTTTAAGTTAATAAGAGCTTATATTAAAGCTAATATAGTTTTTTATTATAAATATATAGAAATATTAACTTAGTACTTCTAGTTATTAGTAGGGGACTTAGCCTATAGGTTAGCAGAGATCTAGTGTTAAATTAGTCCTAGGGGGCAACTTAGCCTTAGAACAAGCCTTTTTGCAGGCTTTTACTGCTATAGCTGCGGCTATGTTAAAAGTAGTAAGAGGAATTAGAGCTTAAATATAAGTTAGAGCCCTTATAAAAATAAAAATAAAATAGTAAAGATCTTTAATAAGTGCTAGCAGCGCTACTTGCGCAGACTTAAGAAAGAGAAATAAAGTAGTTTTAGAAAATATAACTATACTTACTACACTTAAAGTATTAACTTTTTTTTTTATAATCTTTACGCTTTCTAGAACTAACTAGAGCATAATTTAAATTAATTTTTATTATATTAAGGTTCTTATTTGCAACTGCGCTAGTTTAGGGGCGTATTAGGGCTTATACAGGGAGGAACCTTATATTATTATTATAGGTAGCAATTAAGTTTGCATACGCGTTAAGGTTGTTTAGGAGGGGTTCTTCTACTATAGCGCGTTACAGTTTAGTTAAAAGGGAGTTATATAAGGCTATAATTAGACCTATTTTATTTAGGCCTATATTAAATGCAAGTTAGTAGAACTTAGTAAAGTGTAAAGTAAAGCTTTTTTTTTTATTATAAAGTTGTTAGATTGAAGCACTGTTTCTAGGCTTCCTGAGATGAATGATGGGTTTGGATATAATGTATAGGATAATTAATTAATTGTATTAAGTGTGTTAATTTATTAATCCTTTTTCTGCTCTACTCGTGTTGCTCAGCTTTTTGTTCTGCCGATCTGAGTCCCTCGCGCACTAGCCCTATGCGCGACCAGCTTGCAACATGCTGCAATTTGCTGCAATTTGCTGCAACATGCTGCAAAATGTTGCAATTTGCAGCAACATACTGTTTGAGCTTATTGCTTGTACTATGTAGCAGCTTTCGTCAAACGTTCCTCCTGTCTTGACAGTAGGTGCGCATATCTGACACACCCTCTCAGCTTGGACATGCTTCAAGCTGGTTCCCGATTGCGCATCCTTAGTATGCTTCTAGGGCTTCCATTCTTGCTTCAATCTCTTCCATATCCGCTTCCTGACTAACTATCCTCTCCCTGACGTCAACTAGCCGAATTTGCTAAAGAAAGCTTGGCCATTTGCTAGCTAAAAGCGCTTTAGTAAGTCTGTCTGCAAGCATCTTACTAGAGGGGACATAGACAACCTTAATTGTTTGTCAAGAGACTTCCTGTCGGAGCTAGTAGTTATAGATGTTAACATGTTAGAGCTTAGTTTAAAGTTAAGATATCTCTTTATTTACTAGTTAGATTATCTGCTTGTTGTTGCACTAAATTATAATAGTTAAATTAGGCAGCTTAACCTGCAGTTTGTTAAGAAGCATTCTTGTAAACATAGCTTCCTTAGCAACTTAGAACAGTGCAAGTAATTCTGCTTCTGTTGTTAATGTTGTAACTATATTTTATTTATTTACTTGCTATGCAATCTATCTGCTAAATAGTTAAATAATATAGCCTTAAAAGCTCTTTCTATTTAGTGTATTATCTATAAATAACGCATTGCTTACTACTACAAAGTAGTCTTCTCCTCCTAATTAGAGTGCGTACGTCCGTGTCGCATGTAGGTACAGGATGACTTGATCGGCTGCATCCTGATGGTCAGATGCGGGATTCGTGAGAAACTGTGCGAGGCGTGATGTGGCAAAGGCAATGTCTAGTCTTGTAGTAACTGCTGCGAAGAGCAGAGATCTAATCTTCTGCTAATATTAATTTACCTCTAATAGGGTTGCAAAACTAGATTGCAGCATAAGTTTAATCCTACTTATAGGTGTAGCATGCTGCAGGTCCTTTCTGTTAGCTAGCCTAGCTATTTTGTTAATATATAATGCCTATAACAGCTAAATTATTTATTACTATTAATCTCTAATAATCTTAACTTTTAAGAACTATTATAGGTCCTTGCCTCTTATTAGGGTATACTTCTCTTGTAACTAGTCTACTACATGCTGTGCATCTACTTTAGAGCCTTTTCTGTACACAATAATAAGGTTGTCTATGTAGAAGAAGACAAATATTCTAGCTTTAGTTATGTAGTAGGGTTTATGTAGGACAGCTAAGAACCTAAGGCCTTTAAGAGTTATTATAAAATAGTGTTGCTAGAGTAGAGGAGAAATTTATAGTCTATATAGTGCTTTTTAAAGCTTTAGTATTGTACCTAGTTTCTAATAGCCTCTTAGCATCTACATGTAGATATTGCAGTTAATTGCTGCATGTATAAACGTGTTAGTTATATTGTATTATTTAAGCTCTAAGTTAAAGCGTGCAGATATTACTATTAGCATTTAAAATAAGTGTCCTGCTAGGGTAGCAGTATAAGTATTTTATGTAGTAATGTTTCTTTATTAATTACTGTAGACTACTAGTTACGCCTTGCATCTTTGTAATCTGTAGTGCTTGTTAAGCTTGTAGGTGTACACCTACATATAATCTAGAATCTGCTGTCTAGCTGCTTTAATTAGCTTTGTCTAGACCTTTGTTTAGAATTTTATTGTCTAATAACTGTCTAGGTGCGTTCTTTCTGCTGCCTTAAACATCTTATGTAGAGGGTGCTCCTCTAGTTGCTTTTAAGTTAATAGTAGAAGTAGTAGCTAGCTTCTATAAGGTGTCTTTCTTTTAAATAGCATTTTTATTAATGCTGCTTTATTTAGTGTTTTGCTGCTATGCTTTTCTACACTTCTAAATCTTATGCTAGCTATAAAGGCTGCAGCCTATAGTATAGTCTTTAACAACCTTATTTAGCTTAGCTTTAGTGCTGCTCTAGCTATTAACTGCATAAGCAATGCTGCAGGTAGTAGAGTGTTTAGAGGAGACAGATAGTTATCTTTAATTTTTTTTTCTTAATAGTAGCCTAGTAGGTCTACTTTGTTAAAATTTAATGTATTATCTATAGTATTATCTTTATAGAACAACTTTATTTTTAGCTAATAACTAGGTGTTAGAAGCTTAATTATTCTAATGTATATAGTAATTTTCTTTACTATGTTGTACATAAAGTTATCTATTAGGTCTTTAGGCTTACTGCTAAAGATTAAGTGTTTGTTAAAAATAATATTACATGTATAGATTACTTTTGCTAGTAGTAGTATCTATACGCAGTAGATGTTTAATAATTAGTACCTAACTAGATATTTAATCTACGCCTTTAGGTCTAGCCTCTGTAGCCTAGATT
Source organism: Lindgomyces ingoldianus (assembly GCF_010093535.1). Taxonomy (NCBI): domain Eukaryota; kingdom Fungi; phylum Ascomycota; class Dothideomycetes; order Pleosporales; family Lindgomycetaceae; genus Lindgomyces; species Lindgomyces ingoldianus. Next base: position 677,067 of record NW_022985182.1, on the reverse strand, counting down.
TATTCTAATGTGTGTTATTAGTTATTATAAATGCTTTGCAGCTATAAGCTTTTAGATGTGTAAAGCTTAGCTTTTAAATTAACATAACAACTCTATTATTTAGAGCTGCTTATGTAAAGAAGATCTTGTATAGTGTCTTCTAGTTGTTAGCATAGTTTAGCGTCTAATTATATAGGTATACGCTGGCTCTAGTAATGTATGGCTATATGTTTTATAGTAGGTTAGCATCTAGTTGCATAGCCTGTGACTTTTTCTTGTTTATACCCTCTAAGCGTTTAGCTTCTCTGTTCTAGGCTTGTGTATCTAGTGCTAAAGGCTTAACAGTTATTCTATGTAATGCTAGCTAGCGTTCTACCTTTAGTTTTACTATTGTAATCTTATTATTAGCTTTAATAACTTTTATAGTAATATTATAATAGTTCTTTAGAAAGAAAATAAAGATTATAAAAGCTTTAATAATTAATTTAGTAGGCTTATTATCCTTAAAGTAGAGGTCCTACTAGAGGCTAGAATACTTGTTAGTAATTAGCATTTAACTCTGCTCTTTTATAATGCTTTTGTTAGATTTGCGCACCTACTGTCAAGACAGGAGGAACGCTTGACGAAAGCTGCTACATAGTACGAGCAATAAGCTCAAACAGTATGTTGCTGTAAATTGCAGCATTTTGCAGCATGTTGCAGCAAATTGCAGCATTTTGCAAGCTGGTCGCGCATAGGGCAAGTGCGCGAGGGACTCGGATCGGCAAAACAAAAAGCCGAGCAACACGAGTAGAGCAGGAAAAAGGATCGATAAATCAACACAATCAATACAATTAATTAATTATCCCATACATTATATCCAAACCCATCATTCATCTTAGGAAGCCTAGAAACAGTGCTTTAATCTGACAGCTTTATGCTTTATATGCATAGAAATTAATTAACAGTCTCTTGCTAGGTCTGCTGTTGCTAATTTATAGTGTGTAGCTAATTTATTATTATATCTTAGCTTTGCTACATAAGTTACATTAGACTATTGTAATTTCTTTAATTTGCACCCCCTTAGCTTGCTATATAAGGTGTTAAAGTGTAGCTAGTCTAAGGTGTCTTAGACACTTATGCTATAGCTTTACTAATGCTTTTTATAGACTATGTTTAGTTCTTATGTTAATTATGTGTGTATAATATAAGCCCTTTTATAGTAGATAGTACTTTAACACCTATTAGCTATAGATTTCTATAAGATCTCTAATTATTGTCCTGTCTAGGGCCTTTAAAGCAGTTAGCTTTGCTTGTGTGTCCTACTAGATTCCTTTCTGTCGCAGTAGGCAGAACAAGACTAGGTTGCACAGCAGGTCTAGGCACAGTGCAGCGTTATGTAGTACAAGACTATATGCTTAACTGTGTGTTTTATGCTTACTTTTTAGGCTTAGTGTAATTAATCTATAGCCTTAAATCTATATGTAAGAGTTTTTAGACTAGATAAAGTTTTTTAGTGTTAGTAGACAATAGTTGTAGATCTAATTAAGATTATTTATAATGTAGCATGTTAAGCTAAAGTTAAGAATAAATAATTCTTTTAGCAGATATCTGTTCTAGTTTAAATTAACTATAGCTAGTAATGTAGCTACCTTAACTTTTAATACTTTCTAGCTTTTAAGTTAGTCTTTTTGTATCTCTAGCATAGGTGTATGTAAACTTTTTAGGATTAGTATTTTTAAATTATGTCTACGCTGCCCTCTTAGCAGGCCTTAAAATTCTAAGTTGTGCTTACGCTTTAATGCTATAAGCTCTTTAACTCTCTTATTTAGCATCTACTAGTCTAGTGCTCTGTCTAGATAGACATAGAAGCAGTCCTTTAGTGCATAGATGTGTCTGCATGTAGGACATTTAGTGCCTTCTGTTTTAGTAGGTTTCTAGCTTAAAAATAACTTCCTATTATTTTCTTAATAATATTAATGTTAAGGTTTACCTTATTTTCTTAATGTTACAACTTCTGCACTACAGGCGTCTTTGTTTATGCCCTAGGTAGTCTTTCTACTTTTAGTAAGGTATAATAAGTTATTTATTATAAAGGTAGCTTTATGCTTTCTTATATGTATTAAATAATTTAACATTATATATTCTTAAAAGCGCTTTATTATTTCTTTTTAATTTATGTTTAGTGTAAACTGTCTACTTTCCTAAAAGGTTATAGACTAATAAGAGGCAACTTTATTTATAGTAGTTAGAAAGTCCTTTGCTATAGCATTAAACTGCGTTGTTTCTAGAACATTTTGTGTCTCTGCTTCTATAGCAGCGTAGTTATACTCTGCTAGCTACAGGTTCTATATGCTTGCGTTTCTTAGCAGCTTTAGGGATGCATTGTATTAGTTGCGCGCGCGTTCTTGTTTAAATTAGTTATTAACACCTACTATAGCTTTAAGGTTTATAATCTACTATCTAAGTAGTTAATCTAGGGAACAGCATGTACACTGCAGATGCGGGCTAACTGTTAACTAGATAAAGACAATAATCTGTTAGAAGCTTAATTACTCTCTTTTATAATTATGTCTGTTACTCTTATACTTGTTAGCCTTAATCTTATAGTATTTAATAGCTTCTTTAAAGGCTCTAACACTGCTTATTAATAGCTTGTTTAGGTGCGTAGGCGTTTTAACGTTAGAGGCTGGTGAAAACTTAGCTATTAGCGGCATCTCTGGAGCTCTTGGTTTAGAGATCATTTGGATGGTTAACTTAGGGTCCACTTGCGGCCAGATGCTGTGCGCTACACATCTTGATTGCAGCTGCATCATCCAGGCTCTGTAGTCGGTGTGGTCTCGAAGGACGACTGTCGCGTCTCGAGGAGGCTGGGTGGCCATTTTGTATTAATAGAGGCACTGAGACTCTTAATTGTTAGATTAAAGCACTATTTCTAGGCTTCCTAAGATAAATAATAGGTTTAGATATAATATATAGGATAATTAATTAATTGTATTAAGTGTGTTAATTTATTAATCCTTTTTCTGCTCTACTTGTGTTGCTTAGCTTTTTGTTCTGCTAATCTGAGTCCCTCGCGCACTAGCCCTATGCGCGACCAGCTTGCAACATGCTGCAATTTGCTGCAAAATGCTGTAACATGCTGCAATTTGCTGCAATTTGCTGCAACATGCTGCAAAATGCTGCAATTTGCTGCAAAATGCTGTAACATGCTGCAATTTGCTGCAAAATGCTGTAACATGCTGCAATTTGCTGCAATTTGCTGCAACATGCTGCAAAATGTTGCAATTTGCAGCAACATACTGTTCGAGCTTATTGCTCGTACTATGTAGCAGCTTTCGTCAAACGTTCCTCCTGTCTTGACAGTAGGTGCGCATATCTGACAAAAGTATTTAGGTAACTTAGGGCTATTAACTTTTTATTTAGGTCTTTATAAGTTACTTATAAGAACACTATAAATTAGTCTAAGTTAATAATATTTTTATTTATTAGTAAGTTAATTAAAGCTGTTATGTTATAGTTAAGTTAAAAGTAGGTATATAGTAACTAAAAGTATTTAAAGAGGAATTAGTTTATGTTTCCTTTAAGTTTATATTAAAGCTTGTGTAGAAAAAAAGGTAGGTCTTTCTGTTTTTTCTTAAACAGTAGAGGATTAGAGAGTTAGTTAGATTTTATTACTAAGTTAAAAAAGTTATAGGTTATAGGCAGTGTTAGGCAGGAAAAAGTTAAGCTATCTCTAGACTTTTAGGTAAGCTTTAAGGCTAGTAAGTTCTTAGTTTCTACTACTATAATAAAAGTTAAGGCAGAAACAGACTACTTAAGAACATAAAGCTGTTTTTTAAAGTCTTTTTAAAAAGCTTTAAAGCTTATAACATAGTAGCTTTTTTATAAAGTAAGCGCTTTTTAAAAAGCTTTTTAGCTTACTTTAATAGCTTAAAGTTATGTAAGTACTAAGCTTATTAAATTAAATTTAGAGGCTATTCTTAGCTAGAGTTTTAACATAATGTAATGTTATAATTATGCATAAGTAAGGTTATAGAGCTTTACAGAGGTCTAGTTTAATTACTACGTAAGGTATTATAGTAGGTATAAGATATTATGTAAGAAATAAGAAGGTTTAAGAGGAAATTAGTAATTAAATACTTAGCTTAGAAGTCTAAGTACTTTAGGTATAAATTAAGCCTGTTCTAGGTTTAGTTAGTGTAAAGGCAGTTTATACTTAAGTTTATATCTATGTTATGTTGTGTTTATGTTAGACGTGCACTAATAATACTCTAGTACGCGTCTAATACAGTTATGTCTAGGATCTGGGGAGGATACTGTGACACTAGAGGGCGACTTAGCCCTAGGACAAGCCTTTTTGCAGGCTTCTACTGCTATGGCTGCAGCTATGTTAAGAGTGGCAAGAGGGATTAGAGCTTAAATATAAGTTAGAGCCCTTATAGAAATAAGATTAAAATAGTAAAGATCTTTAATAAGTGCTAGCAGCGCTACTTGCGTAGACTTAAGAAAGGGGAATAAAGCAGTTTTAAAAGATATAACTATGCTTACTACACTTAAAGCATTAACCTTTTTTCTTATAATTTTTATACTTTTTAGAACTAACTAGAGCATAATTTAAATTAATTTTTATTACATTAGAGTTCTTATTTGCAACTGCGCTAGTTTAGGGGCGTATTAAAGCTTGTACAGGGAGGAACCTTATGTTATTATTGTAGGTAGCAATTAGGTTTACATACGCGTTAAGGTTGTTTAGAAGGGGTTCTCCTACTATAGCGCGTTACAGTTTAGTTAAGAGAGAGTTATATAGGGCTATAATTAGACTTATCTTATTTAGGCCTATATTAAATGTAAGTTAGCAGAACTTAGTAAAGTGTAAAGTAAAGCTTTTTTTATTTTATTATAAAGTGTTTAGGTAACTTAAGGCTGTTAACTTTTTATTTAGGTCTTTATAAGTTACTTATAGAAACACTATAAATTAGTCTAAGTTAATAATATTTTTATCTATTAGTAAGTTAATTAAGGCTATTATATTATAGTTAAGTTAAAAGTAGGCATATAGTAACTAGAAGTGTTTAGAGAGAAATTAGTCTATGTTTCTTTTAAGTTTATATTAAAGCTTATATAAAAAGAAAGGTAAGTCTTTCTATTTTCTATTAAATAGTAAAGGATTAAGAAGTTAGTTAGATTTTATTACTAAATTAAAAAAGTTATAAGTTATAAGTAGTGTTAGGCAGAAAGAAGTTAAGCTATCTCTAAACTTTTAAGTAAGCTTTAAGGCTAGTAAGTTCTTAGTTCTTACTACTATAACAGAAGTTAAAGCAGAAACAGACTGCTTAATAATATAAAGCTGTTTTTTAAAGTTCTTTTAAAAAGCTTTAAAGCTTATAACATAGCAGCTTTTTTATAAAGTAAGCGCTTTTTAAAAAGCTTTTTAGCTTACTTTAATAGCTTAGAGTTATATAAGTACTAAGCTTATTAAATTAAATTTAGAGGCTATTCTTAGCTAAAGTTTTAACATAATGTAATGTTATAATTATGCATAAGTAAGGTTATAAAGCTTTATAGAGGTCTAGTTTAATTACTACATAAGGTATTATAGTAAGTATAAGATGTTATGTAAGAAATAAAAAGATTTAGAAAAAAATTAGTAATTAAATACTTAGCTTAGAAGTCTAAGCGCTTTAGGTATAAATTAAGCCTGTTCTAGGTTTAGTTAGTGTTAAGGCAGTTTATGCTTAAGTTTATGTCTATGTTGTGTTGTGTTTATGTTAGACGTGCACTAATAATACTCTAGTACGCGTCTAATATAGTTATGTCTGGGATCCGGGGAGGATACCGTGACAGCTCCTTATACAGCTACTAGGTTAAACTACAACCTGCCTTCTTTATTGTGCCTACTCTACACTCTACTTAATAGACTATACACCTAATCTAGCTAAGTTCTATCCCCCTTTTTGCTAACACTCTATAGGCTGTTGTACTTCTAAAAAATACTATTTTACTAGAGTAAAAATTATAACAGTAATTACTACTACCTACAAAGTATAGCTACTACTACCTTAGACATTAGCATAACAGGTGCTTTAGCTGCTAGCACTAGCTAGACCTTTATAGCAACTAAGGAAGCATAGAATTAGCAGATACTTTATCTCTAAAATAAGCTTAAACAGCTTAAACAGCACCTCTAGCTATAGGCGTAATAAGGACCCTTAAACATTTACTAGCTATAAGCCTGTCACGATTGTGCACAAGTAAGGTTATAGAGCTTCACAGAGGTCTAGTTTAATTACTACGTGAGGTATTATAGTAGGTACAAGACGTTGTGTAAGGAACAGAAAGGTTTAGAAGGAAATTAGTAATTAAATACTTAGCTTAAAAGTCTAAGCGCTTTAGGTATAAATTAAGCCTGTTCTAGGTTTAGTTAGTGTTAAGGCAGTTTATGCTTAAGTTTATGTCTGTGTTATGTTGTGTTTGTGTTAGATGTGCACTAATAATACTCTAGTACGCGTCTAATATAGTTATGTCTAGGATCTAGGGAGGATATTGTGACAGTACCCCCCCTCTTATTAGGAAGGGAATCCTTTACATTAGTAGTTCTAGCATTAGTGTCACGGTATCCTCCCCGGATCCCAGACATAACTGTATTAGACGCGTACTAGAGTATTATTAGTGCACGTCTAACATAAACACAACATAATACAGACATAAACTTAAGCATAAACTGCCTTAACACTAACTAAACTTAGAACAAGCTTAATTTATACCTAAAGTGCTTAGACTTTTAAGCTAAGTATTTAATTACTAATTTTCTTTTAAACTTTTTTATTTCTTACATAATATCTTATACTTACTATAGTACTTTATGTAGTAATTAAACTAGACCTCTGTAAAGCTTTATAACCTTACTTATGCATAATTATAACATTATGTTATGTTAAAACTTTAGCTAAGAATAGCCTCTAAATTTAATCTAATAAGCTTAGTACTTGCATAACTCTAAGCTATTAAAGTAAGCTAAGAAGCCTTTTAAAAAGCGCTTACTTTATAAAAAAGCTGCTATGTTATAAGCTTTAAAGCTTTTTAAAAAAACTTTAAAAAATAGCTTTATATTATTAAGTAGTCTATTTCTGCCTTAACTTTTATTATACTAGTAGGAACTAAGAACTTACTAGCCTTAAAGCTTACTTAGAAGTCTAGAGATAGCTTAACTCTTTTCTACCTAACACTACCTATAACTTATAACTTTTTTAACTTAGTAATAAAATCTAACTAACTCTCTAATCCCCTACTATTTAATAAAAAATAAAAAGACCTACCTTTTCTTTTATGTAAGCTTTAATATAAACTTAAAAGAAACATAGACTAATTTTTTTTTAAACACTTTTAGTTATTATACACCTACTCTTAACTTAACTATAATATAATAGCCTTAATTAACTTACTAATAAATAAAGATATTATTAACTTAGATTAATTTATAGCATTTTTATAAGTAACTTATAGAAACTTAAATAAAAAGTTAACAGCCTTAAGTTACCTAAACACCTTATAATAAAAAAAAAGCTTTACTTTACACTTTACTAAGTTCTACTAACTTGTATTTAATATAGGCCTAAATAAGATAGGTCTAATTACAGCCCTATATAACTCCCTCTTAACTAAACTGTAACACGCTATAGTAGAAGAACCCCTCTTAAACAACCTTAACACATATGTGAACCTAATTACTACCTATAATAATAACATAAGGTTCCTCCTTATACAAGCCCTAATACGCCCCTAAACTAGCGTAGTTGTAAATAAAAACTTTAACATAATAAAAATTAATTTAAATTATGCTTTAGTTAGTTCTAAAAAGTGTAAAAATTATAAAAAAAAAGTTAATGCTTTAAGTGTAGTAAACATAGTTATATCTTTTAAAACTACTCTATTTCTTTTCTTTAAGTCTACATAAGTAGCGCTGCTAGTACTTATTAAAGATTTTTACTATTTTAATCTTATTTTTGTAAAGGCTTTAACTTATATTTAAGCCTTAATCCTCTTTACTACTCTTAACATAGCTGCAGCTATAGCAGTAGAAGCCTATAAAAAGGCTTGTCCTAGGGCTAAGTTGCCCCCTAGGACTAATTTAACACTAGATCTCTACTAACTTATAAGCTAAGTCCCCTACTAATAACTAAAAGTACTAAGTTAATATTTTTATATGTTTATAACAAGAAACTATATTAGCTTTAATATAAGCTCTTATTAACTTAAGAGTAAACAGCATAGGTTACATTAATAAAAAACTAGCGTGTAAACTAAATCTTTAATTAACACTACTTACCTAAATAATTTACTTAACTAGATTTAATAGAAAATAACTTAAAAAAGGTTTTATTTTTTATACTATAACTATTATAATTATCTACTAACACTATAAAGAGTAAATTAAGCTTTATGTAATAAACATAAGATGTTATAACCTAATTCTAAGACAACTATAGCTATATTAGCATAAAGTTGCTTTTAATTACTAAGAGTAAGTTTTAAACTTTAACTTTTTTTAATGCTAAAATGTATGCTTATGCTTATACCTAAACAACACCTAAGTAGCACTTAATATAGAAGGTTTTTAGACCTACTTCTTAATAACTTAGAGAAAAACTACTTAAGTAAGGCTAATAAGCTAGGCCTTTTACTAAAATAAGCTATATAAAATAATTTAATAACTACCTAAACTTAAAAAAAAAAAGCTTTTAAGAAATCTTTACCTACCTAATTTAAACATAAACTAGGACTTAAACAGCAGATAGACATCTGCTACATAAAACCTACTCTATTTATAACTCTAGCTTAACAACTAGATTATAAAATCTACGCAGTTATAATTTCTAATATAGACTAAGCTCTAGCTCTCTAAAAACACACTAACCTAAAGATAATAATCTTTTAAGACTACTATAACCTGTTACATGTTTTTTTTTAAGATAAGTTTAATAAGCTTTTAATATAATGTCTATATAATTACTAGATAACTTTTAAGCCTAGTAAACAACCTAGTTATAGGCTACTATATAAGATGTTACTAAATAAATTAAAAGTGCTTTAAAAATACCTTAATAAAAACTTAAAAAAAAGGTTTATTTAAGCTAGCTTTTTACTAGTAGTGTTACTTATACTATTTATAAAGAAACTTAAGAGTAGGCTTTAATTCTACATTAACTACTAAAAACTAAATGCTGTTACTATTAAAAACTAATACTTAATTTTTTTTTTATAAAAAACTCTAAGCTAACTAAGTAAAGTAAAGTATTTTATAAAGTTAGATATTATTACTACTTTTAATAAGCTAAGAATAGTAAAAGGTAATAAGTAGCTAATAGTGTTTTAAACTTAATATAGACTATTTAAGTACCTAGTAATGCTCTTTAGCTTAGCTAACACGCCTAGTACTTTTTAACATTTTATAAATAACTTACTCTAACTCTACCTAGATATGTTCTACACTATATATATTAACAACATTCTAATCTATAGTAATAGCCTTTTAAAGCATAAACAGCATATACACTTAGTGCTAAAGGCTATAGAAAAAGTAGGTCTATAACTTAACATAGATAAATGTAAGTTTTACTAATTAAAAGTTATGTATTTAGAATATATAATCTTTATAGATAGCATTTAAATAGACCCTATTAAAGTTTAGACTATGCTAGATTAGTAATACTTAAAAAATGTAAAAGATGTTTAAGCTTTTATAAAATTTACTAACTTTTACTAATAATTTATTAATAACTTTTTATAGTAAGTAAGCCTTATAATTACACTTACTAAAAAAGAAATTTAATTTAACTTTAACTTAAATTACTAATAGTTTTTTAACTAGCTAAAGAAAGCCTTTACTAAAGCTTTAATACTCTACTACTTTAACTTTAAACTACTAATACTTATAGAAGCTAATGCCTTAGACTACGTAGTAGCAGGAGTTCTCTTCTAGACTAAGCTAGATAGGACTATTAGGCCTATTACATATTTCTTAAAAAGAATAAGTCTTGTAGAAGGTAATTATAAAATTTATAATAAGAAATTACTTACTATAGTACACTACTTTAAATAATAGCAACCTAAACTAAAAGGTGCAGCGCATTTAATACAGGTCTTATTTAACTATAAGAACTTATAGTACTTTATAACTATAAAATAACTTAGCTACTAATAAGCTTATTAGTTTAAATACTTATTTTATTTTAATTTTAAAATTACTTATTATTTTAGTTAAAATAAAGGGAAACTAGATGCCTTTATAAAGTAATTCTAAAACATCTCTACTTAAAAAAAACTATAAAAGGCTTAATACTAAACTCTACTCTAACTTAAGCTATTTTTAGACCTAAACTTAAATAAAATAAATTAAATAATTAATTAAATTATTACTAATAAGTATCTAAATAATAAATTTATCTAAGAAACTTTAGACCTACTCTAAAACAGCGCTAGTTAGTTAAAAAAAGTAATACTAGCTAACTATAAAAACTAAAATAGTAAGCTATATTACTATAACTAACTTATAATTTCTAATTTTAATAAACTAAGAATTAAACTACTTTAAATTATACATAACTTGCCTATTAAAGGATACCTAGGCAGAGAAAAGACTCTTAACCTACTACAGAGAGAGTACTACTAGCCCTGCATGTTCTATACTGTACGCTAATATGTATTATGTTGCTATACTTACTATAAAGTAAAGGCCTCTTAAAAAAGGTATAATAGCTTACTTAAACTACTTCTAATTCTTAAATAAGCTTAGAAAAATATATTAATTAATTTTATTATAGACCTACTTTTATTTAAAAAGTATATAAATATTATAGTAGTTATTAATTACTTAACTAAGTATTAACACTTAATACTATATTTCTTTATAACTGCCTCTAATATAGCCTAGTTATTCTACTAATACATATAAGTTTACTATAGCCTGCCTAACATAATTATATTAGATAGAGGTACACAGTTTATTTTAGCTTTTTAGAACAAACTTTGTAAACAGCTCTAAATTATTTTTTATTTATCTACAGCTTTTTACCTAGAGACTAACAGCTAGACTAAGAATATAAACACTATAATAAAATAAGTCCTATAAGTATATATAAACTACTAGTAAGATAACTAGGTAAAATAGTTAGCTATAGTATAGCTTAAAGCTAATAATATAACATTTAAATTAACATAAATATCTCTATTCTTAGTAAACTGTAGATACTACTTTTAAATAAAATTTAAACTACTTTTAAATACCCTCTAACTAACTTATTAATTTATATAAGTAATAAATGTAAATAGACTTATTAATAAAATCTAAAATATATTTAAATATGTTTATAAAAAGCTTATATAGGCTTAAGCTTTTTAATAAGAGTATGTAAACTAATTCTAAACCTCTGCCCCTGCGTATGCAGCTAGCAAGAAGGTCTAGCTAGACGCTAGAAATATTTAAATAAACTAATAATTAAAAAAACTTAATTAGAAAAACTTTAACCTTTTTATAGTAGCTTATATAGTCTTATTACATGCTTACTAATTAATCCTACCTAACAGCATAAAGATACACCCTGTGTTCCACATATTATTGCTGCGCTAAGTAGCCCCTAAATCTAACTATCTACCTAGATAGCTAAACCTGCTACCTAAACCTGTTATTATAAATAATAAACTAAAATATGTTATAAAAGACATTAAATAGATCTAGTTTAATTAAAAAAAACATATTTATAAATACCTTATAAAATAGACTAGATATAACAAACTGTTGTAGGAACTTGTAGAAGCCTTATAAGAGAACTCTGTAGTAACTTAATTTTATGCCTAATACCTATCTAAACTAAACCTATACTCTAATAAAGATAACTTAATGCTAGAACTACTAATGTAAAGGATTCTTTTTTTAATAAGGGGGGGAGTACTGTTACAGTATCCTCCCTAGATTCTAGACATAACTGTATTAGACGTGTACTAGAGTATTATTAGTGCACGTCTAACATAAATATAACATAATATAGACATAAACTTAAGTATAAACTGCCTTAACACTAACTAAACTTAGAACAGGCTTAATTTATACCTAAAGCGCTTAGACTTCTAAGCTAAGTATTTAATTACTAATTTTTTTCTAAACTTTCTTATTCCTTACACAACATCTTGTACCTACTATAATACCTCACATAGTAATTAAACTAGACCTCTGTGAAGCTCTATAACCTTACTTGTGCACAATTGTGACAATTAGGTTGTCTTTGTTAGGGTACAGGTTTAGTTTAGATAGGTATTAGGCGTAGAATTAGGTTACTGCAGAGTTCTCTTGCAGGGCTTCTGCAGGTTTCTACAACAGTTTATTATATCTAGTCTATTTTATAAGGTATTTATAGATATGTTTTTTTTTATTAAACTAGATCTGTTTAACATCTTTTATAACATATTCTAGTTTATTATTTATAATAATAGGTTTAGGTAGCAGGTTTAGCTGTCTAGGTAGATAGTTAGATTTAGAGGCTACTTAGCGCAGCAACAATATGTGGAACACAGGGTGTATCTTTATGCTGTTAGGTAGGATTAATTAGTAAGTGTGCAATAAGACTATATAAGCTACTATAAAAGGGCTAAGGTTTTTCTAATTAAGTTTCTTTAATTATTAGTTTATTTAGATATTTCTAGTGTCTAGCTAGACCTTCTTGCTAGCTGCATACGCAGGGGCAGAAGTTTAGAATTAGTTTATGTACTCTTATTAAAAAGCTTAAGCCTATGTAAGCTTTTTATAAATATATTTAGATATATTTTAAATTTTATTAATAAGTTTATTTATATTTATTACTTATATAAATTAATAAGTTAGTTAGAGGGTATTTAAAGGTAGTTTAAATTTTATTTAGAGGTAGTATCTGTAGTTTACTAAGAACAGAAATACTTATGTTAATTTAGATGTTATGTTATTAGCTTTAAACTATGCTATAGCTAACTATTTTACTTAGTTATCTTACTAGTAGTTTGTGTACGCTTATAGGACTTATTTTATTACAGCATTTATGTTCTTAGTCTAGCTGTTAGTCTCTAGGTAAAAAGCTGTAGATAGATAGAGGATAATTTAAAGCTGTTTATAAAGTTTATCCTAGAAGGCTAAGATAAACTGCGTACCTCTATCTAATATAATTATGTTAGGCAGGCTATAGTAAACCTATACATATTAGTAGAATAACTAGGCTATATTAGAGGCAGTTATAAAAGAACATAGTATTAAGTGTTAATACTTAGTTAAGTAATTAACAACTACTATAATATTTATGTACTCTTTAGATAGAGGTAGGTTTATAATAAAATTAATTAATATGTCTTTTTAAGCTTATTTAAAGATTAGAAGTAGTTTAAGTAGGCTATTATACTTTTCTTAAGAGGCCTTTACTTTATAGTAAGTATAGCAACATAATACGTATTAGCGTACAGTATAGAACATGCAGGGCTAGTAGTACTCTCTCTGTAGTAGGTTAAGAGTCTTTCCTCTGCCTAGGTGTCCTTTAACAGGCAAGTTGTATATAATTTAGAGTAGTTTAATTTTTAGTTTATTAGACTTAAAAATTATAAGTTAGTTATAGTAATATAGCTTACTATTTTAGTTTTTATAGTTAGCTAGTGTTACTTTCTTTAACTAACTAGCGCTGTTTTAAAGCAGGTTTAAGGTTTTTTAGATAAATTTATTATTTAGATACTTATTAGTAATAATTTAATTAATTATCTAATTTATTTTATTTAAGTTAAGGTCTAAAAATAGCTTAAGTTAAAGTAAAGTTTAGTGTTAAGCTTTTTACACTTCTTTTTAAGCAAGAATGTTTTAAGATTGCCTTATAAAAGCATTTAGTTTCTCTTTGTTTTAACTAAAATAATAAGTAATTTTAAAATTAAAACAAAATAAGTATTTAAACTAACAGGCTTATTAGTAGCTAAGTTGTTTTATAGTTATAAAGTACTATAAGTTTTTATAGTTAGATAGAACTTATATTAGATGCGCTACACCTTCTAGTTTAGGTTGCTATTATTTAAAGTAGTGTACTATAGCAAGTAATTTTTTATTATAGATTTTATAATTACTTTTTATAAGACTTATTCTTTTTAAGAAGTATATAATAGGCCTAATAGTCCTATTTAGCTTAGTCTAGGAGAGAACTCCTGCTACTATGTAGTCTAAGGCATTAGCTTCTATAAGTATTAGTAGTTTAAAGTTAAAATAGTAGAGTATTAAGGCTTTAGTAAAGGCTTTCTTTAGCTAGTTAAAAAACTATTAGTAATTTAAGTTAAAGTTAAATTAAATTTTTTTCTTAGTAAGTATAATTATAAAGCTTACTTACTATAAAAAGTTATTAATAAATTATTAGTAAAAGTTAGTAAATTTTATAAAGGCTTAAACATTTTTTATGTTCTTTAGGTATTACTAATCTAGCATAGTCTAAACTTTAATAAGGTCTATTTAGATGCTATTTATAAAGATTACATATTCTAAATACATAACCTTTAATTAGTAGAACTTACATTTGTCTATGTTAAGTTATAGACCTGCTTCTTCTATAGCCTTTAGCACTAGGCGTACATGCTGTTTGTGCTCTAAAAGGCTATTACTGTAGATTAGAATATTATTAATATACGCAGTGTAGAACACGTCTAGGTAGGGTTAGAGTAAGTTATTTACAAAATATTAAAAAGTACTAGGCGTGTTAGCTAAGCTAAAGGGCATTACTAGGTACTTAAATAGTCTATATTAGGTCTAAAACGCTGTTAGCTACTTATTACTCTTTACTATTCTTAGCTTATTAAAGGCAGTAATAATATCTAACTTTATAAAATACTTTGCTTTACTTAGTTAGCTTAAAGTTTTCTGTAAAAAGAGAATTAAGTATTAGTTTTTAATAGTAATAGTGTTTAGTCTTTAGTAGTTAACATAGAATTAAAGCCTACTTTTAAGTTTCTTTATAAATAGTATAAGTAACACTACTAGTAAAAAGCTAGCTTAAATAAACTTTTTTTTTAGGTTCTTATTAAAGTATTTTTAAAGCACTTTTAATTTGTTTAGTAATATTTTATATAGTAGCCTATAACTAAGTTGTTTACTAGGCTTAAAGGTTATTTAGTAATTATATAAATATTATATTAAAAGCTTATTAGACTTATCTTAGAAAAAGACATATAATAAGTTATAGTAGTCTTAAGGGACTATTATTCTTAAGTTTATATATTTTTAGGGAGCTAAAGCTTAGTCTATATTAGAAATTATAACTGCGTAGATTTTATAATCTAGTTATTAAGCTAGGGTTATAAATAGAGTAGGTTCTATGTAGCAGATGTCTATTTACTATTTAAGTTCTAGTTTATGTTTAAATTAGGTAGGTAAAGATTTCTTAAAAGCTTTTTTTTTAAGTTTAAGCAGTTGTTAAATTATTTTACATAGCCTATTTTAGTAAAAGGCCTAGCTTATTAGCCTTACTTAGGTAGTTTTTTTCTAAGTTATTAAAAAGTAGGTCTAGAGACTTTCTATATTAAGTGCTACTTAAGTGTTATTTAGGTGTAAGTGTAAGCATATATCTTAGCATTAGAAAGAGTTAAAGTTTAAAACTTACTTTTAGTAATTAAAAGTAACCTTATGCTAATATAGCTATAGTTATTTTAGAATTAGGTTATAACATCTTATGTTTATTATATAGAGCTTAATCTGCTTCTTATAGTGTTAGTAAGTAATTATAATAGTTATAGTATAAAAAATAAAACTTTTTTTAAGTTGTTTTTTATTAAATCTAGTTAGGTAAATTATTTAAGTAAGTAGTATTAATTAAAAATTTAGTTTACACGCTAGTTTTTTATTAATATAACCTATGCTATTTACTTCTAAGTTAATAAGAGCTTATATTAGAGCTAATATAGTTCTTTATTATAAATATATAGAAATATTAACTTAGTACTTTTAGTTATTAGTAGGGGACTTAGCCTATAAGTTAGTAGAGATCTAGTGTTAAATTAGTCCTAGAGAGTAACTTAGCCCTAAGACAAGCCTTTTTGTAGGCTTTTACTGCTATAGCTGTAGCTATGTTAAAAGTAGTAAAAAGAATTAAAGCTTAAATATAAGTTAGAGCCCTTATAAAAATAAAATTAAAATAGTAAAAATTTTTAATAAGTGCTAGCAGCGCTACTTATATAGACTTAAAGAAGAGGAATAAAGTAGTTTTAGAAAATATAACTATGCTTACTACACTTAAAGCATTAGCTTTTTTTTTTATAATTTTTACACTTTTTAGAACTAACTAGAGCATAATTTAAATTAATTTTTATTATGTTAAAGTTCTTATTTATAACTACGCTAGTTTAGAGGTGTATTAGAGCTTGTACAGAGAGGAACCTTATGTTATTATTATAGGTAGCAATTAGGTTTGCATACATATTAAGGTTGTTTAGAAGAGGTTCTTCTACTATAGCGTGTTATAGTTTAGTTAAGAGGGAGTTATATAAGGCTATAATTAGACCTATCTTATTTAGGCTTATATTAAATGCAAGTTAGTAGAACTTAGTAAAGTGTAAAGTAAAGCTTTTTTTTTTATTATAAAGTGTTTAGGTAACTTAAGGCTGTTAACTTTTTATTTAGGTCTTTATAAGTTACTTATAAAAATACTATAAATTAATTTAAGTTAATAATATCTTTATTTATTAGTAAGTTAATTAAAGCTGTTATATTATAGTTAAGTTAAAAGTAGGCATATAGTAACTAGAAGTGTTTAAAAAAAAATTAGTTTACATTTCTTTTAAGTTTATATTAAAGCTTATATAAAAAGAAAAGTAGGTCTTTCTATTTTCTATTAAATTATAGGGGATTAAAGAGTTAGTTAAATTTTATTACTAAGTTAAAAAAGTTACAAGTTATAAGTAGTGTTAGGTAAAAAAAAGTTAAGCTATCTCTAGACTTTTAGGTAAGCTTTAAAGCTAGTAAGTTTTTAGTTTCTACTACTATAATAAAAGTTAAGGTAGAAATAGACTGCTTAATAATGTAAAGCTGTTTTTTAAAGTCTTTTTAAAAAGCTTTAAAGCTTATAATGTAGCAGCTTTTTTATAAAGTAAGCACTTTTTAAAAGGCTTTTTAGCTTGCTTTAATAGCTTAAAGTTATGTAAGTACTAAGCTTATTAGATTAAATTTAAAGGCTATTTTTAGCTAAAGTTTTAACATAATATAATGTTATAATTATGCATAAGTAAGGTTATAAAGCTTTACAAAGGTCTAGTTTAATTACTACATAAGGTATTATAGTAAGTATAAGATGTTATGTAAGAAATAAAAAAGTTTAAAAGAAAATTAGTAATTAAATACTTAGCTTAAAAGTCTAAGCGCTTTAGGTATAAATTAAGCCTGTTTTAGGTTTAGTTAGTGTTAAGGCAGTTTATGCTTAAGTTTATGTCTGTGTTATGTTGTGTTTATATTAGACGTGCACTAATAATACTCTAGTACGCGTCTAATACAGTTATGTCTGGGATCTGGGGAGGATACCGTGACAAAGCCCTTTAGCTAAAAGTAGCTAACCTTAGAAACATTACCTAAAAAAAAACTAGTATTAAGTTTAAAAAGACTCTATGCTTAGCCCTCTCTAAGGTGTTTAACAGCTCTGCTAAAGACTTAAAACCTTTCTTTACTAAATACTACTTCTACATGTAATATAATAAAAGTGCCTTTAAAACAGATAAAGAAATAATTTTATAAATAAGCCTATACTTAGAAGAATTACCTACTATTTAGTTTTAACTTTACACTAACAACTAAATAAACTATAAGGTAAATAGTAAACCTTTACTACTAGAAACATAAAAAGTCTTTAATAACTTTAACTTATTTAAAGCAGCTCTAACTGTAATTTATAGGCTAGTTAATAAAAAAAAATAAGTAGTTAATAAAATAAACACTTTTTAATAAGGCAATAGCTTTGTCTAACAATATGCAGCCTACTTTAAAGAGCTGCTAGCTATCTGCAGATAGATAGACAAAAAAGCTATAAAATAAATGTTTTATAAAGGGCTTTTAAATATAATTAAAAATAAATTTACTTATATAAAAAAGCCTAAGAGCTTTAAAGATTATATTAAAAAAGTACTTACTTATAATAAAAGACACGCTAAATAATGTAGTAAAAAAAAAGGCTAGACAACCTTAAAACTTAACTAGTTTTAGAAGAAAAAGAAACTCTATAAGCTAATAGCAAACTTATAGACCTTAGCTACGCTAAGCACATGTATAGCTTTTCTAAGAAAAAGAGCAGTACCTCTAGAAGTGTAAGGCTACCCTTAAATAAGGAATAAAAAAAGTAGCTTAAAAAGAAGGCATGCCTTAACTATAAAAAAGTAAGCTACTTTTATTAAAAATATCTAGACTTTAAATAACTAGAGAATAAAAATAGTAAGTTAACTATAAAAGCTATGTATATTAATAAAGGCTTAACACATAAAGAAATACATAACAGGCTTAACAAATAACACTGCTAGAGATGTAAAGATAACTATAAATCCTCTAACTATCTAATAGACTATTAGAAGGTAAAGGTCTATAACAGAGACAGTATCTCTAGGGCTATTAAACAAGCTATAGTTTTTAAGGGATAGTAACACTTAACATAAGTAGCTAACTATGTTAAAAACATAAAAAAAAAAGAAAAATAATACCCTTTTAAATAAAGTAGACTAGGAATCTTACTTTAGAAACTTAAGTAATATTTTAACTAAGAAAACTGCTAGAAATGTAAAGAATTCTACAACTATAACTTTTATAAGATAGGACTATATAAAGTAACCTTTAATAATAACTATAACACTTATAAAGTTATAAAAAAAATTACTATAGTCTACTATAACATCTTAAATAAAGAAAAGTAACAGAAATTCTTTAAAAAAATTTTAGTAAAAGAAGAAGGCTCTAACTAGCACTTAACACTTTTATAAACTCTAGCCTTATTAAAGAAACAACTAGACACACTACCTCTAGCATTAGCAGTAATAAGAAAAGAGCTAGAGCTACAACAAACCTATAGATACTGTATCCCCTGCAGAAGTAAAAGACACAACGCCTACTACTGCAAATATAAGGATTACCTCTTACAAATAATTTAAATAAAAGAGTACCCTAAATAGGCCTAAGTACAACTTATCTCTATTTATACTAATCTTAAACAATGCCTGTACATATAGTACCTTTATATAAATAAATACTGTTTCTAATATTAGCTAACTAAGCACTAAGCTAGCTAGTAGCTAATAAGTACTTAAGAAAGTAAAAGATTTACTAACACCTTAACAAGATTAGCAACAACATGCAAGATGCTAAACTGCTAGCACTATAGTATAGGACTGCTACATAAAAAGAAACTATAGACTAAATGTAAGAAGGCCTCTAACTACGCCTTTTATTACTTTTAATAGAAAGCTTACTAACAGAATAATTAGCTTCTATACTACTATAAAGTAAAAAGCATTAATTGCCTAGTAGATAACTATATAATAAAAGATTACTAGTAATTTAAAATTATAGCTAATAGAGTAGACAGATAACTGCACAGCATCCTAAGTGTTAAAGAAGATAACCCTAGCATAGACTATAACAAAGTCTACTATAACATAAAAGTTCTAGTAGTAGTAAGATAAGGGTTAGGTAAAAGCCTAACAGCTAACTACATAATTAATCTACCTAATAAAATAATATGTAAAGGCCTTGCATTAATTAATAGCAGATGCACCTTCTTAGTAATTAACTCTAAATGTGTTAAACATTATAAAATACTTTACTAAATAAAAAAGCATTTTTTAAAGTTTTCTTAGCTAATGCATCCTTAATTAAATATAGTAGAGGACAAATCTGCCTAGAAACTAAGAAAGTAACCTTAACTATAGAAATAACAACTAACTACATGTCCCTAAGCATACTACTACTTAAAAGAAAATACTAAGTTATACTAGGATATAACTAGCTCTATTAACACAACCTAAAGATAGATTAGTAAACTCTAATAATAAAAGTTAAAGCCTAATACGTGTAAATAATGCAGCTAATTAAACTATAGAAGTTCCCCTGCTAAAAACTAAAAGCACGCGCTGTTTACATAATAAAAGAAGAACTTAAAGAGGTCTTTTTAAAAAAATTTAAAAAAAAGAGACCTAAATTAAGTAGAAATCTATAGAATTATAAAGAAACCTAAACAAAAACTTCTAAAAGAATACTAAGGATACAAGGACATGTTTATAACTTCTAAAAATCTAAAAGAATTACCTCTATATTAACCTTAGAACTATGTAATTAACTTTAAACTTAACCCTTAGCTAAAGACACATAAGTTATGCCCCTTTACAGCAGCTTAGAAAGAAGCACTATAAGAATATATAAACTATATGCTAGTAAGAGGCTATATCTAAGAAAGCAAAAGCTCTATAGCATTAGTAGTAGTCTTTGCAAGAAAGAAGAATAGAAAGGTTAGAGTCTACTAAGATTACTAAACTCTTAACAAAAACACTATAAGAGATTAATTTCTTCTCTTTATTATCTAGAACATTATAAACTAACTAAAAGAAACTAATATTTTACTAAGTTTAACATCTAAGACAGATTTAATAAAATAAGAATAAAAAAAGAACATAAATAGATAACAGCCTTTAAAACTTTATAGGCTCTTTATAAGCTTTTTATTATGCTATTGTCAGATTGAAGCAGTGTTTCTAGGCTTCCTGAGATGGATGATGGGTTTGGATATGATGTATGGGATGATTGATTGATTGTATTGATTGTGTTGATTTATCGATCCTTTTTTCTGCTCTACTCGTGTTGCTCGGCCTTTTGTTCTGCCGATCCGAGTCCCTCGCGCACTAGCCCTATGCGCGACCAGCTTGCAACATGCTGCAATTTGCTGCGAAATGCGGTAACATGCTGCAATTTGCTGCAATTTGCCGCAACATGCTGCAAAATGCTGCAATTTGCTGCAACATGCTGTAAAATGCTGCAATTTGCTGCAACATGCTGCAAAATGCTGCAATTTGCTGCAACATGCTGCAATTTGCAGCAACATACTGTTCGAGCTTATTGCTCGTACTATGTAGCAGCTTTCGTCAAACGTTCCTCCTGTCTTAACAGTAGGTGCGCATATCTGACAGCTATTTAGACTTACTAACACCCTTACTACTTTTTAAAAAGTAATTAACATAGCACTTAACCTATACCTAGACATCTTTGTCTTAGTATACTTAGACAATATTTTAATATACATAAAAGAAGATAAACTAGATTATTATTATAAGGTATAAATAGTACTAGATAAACTCTAAAAGTATAGACTTTACCTACAGCTAGAAAAATACAAATTTAATGTATAAAAAATAAATTACCTTAGATTTATTATTAATAAAGAAAAAATAAAAATAGATCTTACTAAAGTAGATAAGGTGCTTAATTAGCTAACACTAATAATAGTAATAGAAATTAAAGGATTTCTAGGCCTTACTAGCTACATATAAAGAATAATTAAAGACTACTTAAAAATTACACTTCTCTTTATAGACACTACCTTAAAAGAAAGAGTAACCTAGAAATTCTAGTAGACAGCAGAAATAGAAGAAGCCTTTTAAAAGATGAAGTAGATAATAACAAGCTACTCTATCCTTAGAATGTACAACTTTACGCTAGAAATAAAAGTGCACACTAATGCTTCTTTAAGAGCTAAAGAAGCAGCACTTTTTTAAAAATAAGAAAATAGTTAATAGCATCTAGTAGCTTACTACTTAGCAAAATTTGCACTATTAGAGTAAAAATATACTATCCCTAATAAAGAACTAAAAGCTATAGTTAATGTATGTAGAAATTAGAAAGTTAAGCTTTAAAGCCTTAGTTAATAATTTATAATTCTTACTAACTATATAAACCTTGTTACTTTTCTTACTACTAAAAAACTTTTACTAATGCATGTATAATAAGCTATAGAACTTACTTAATTTAATTTTATTATTAAACATGTAGCTAGAAGCAGTAACTAATAAGTAGACGCTCTAAGCAGACGCGCTAATTACTTTAAAAAGAATAAAAAAAATTCTAAGAAATTTACAATCTTTAAAGAAACCTCTAAAGAACTAGTCTATAAAGGACTAAACTAAGAAGAACTACTATGTTTCTTTATAATAGTTAAATAAGAATAAAAGAACCTAATAAAAAAATATTATAAAGCCTTTATGTTTAAACACTTAGGAATTAGATTACTACAGAAGAAAATTAAAAATGCTATACTTTAAAAAGTACCCTAATTAAAACACCTATGTACTAAAGTCCTACAGAAATGTAACATCTGTAATAAGAACAATCCTTAACGCTATAAACCTTATAGACTACTTTAACTAATTACAGCGCTAGGTTAACTATAGACTATAATAACTATAGATTTTATTACTAGACTACTACTATTACAAGAACCTAGCATAAAAAGACTATGTAACATAATTGCACAGGTTATTAATAAAATAACTAAGTTTGTTTATCTATAGCTATTAGAGAAGAGCATTACAGCTAAAA
Source organism: Lindgomyces ingoldianus (assembly GCF_010093535.1). Lineage (NCBI taxonomy): Eukaryota > Fungi > Ascomycota > Dothideomycetes > Pleosporales > Lindgomycetaceae > Lindgomyces > Lindgomyces ingoldianus. The sequence continues at coordinate 654,515 of NW_022985182.1, read as the reverse complement.
AAATTATATTTAAATTAGAAAGAAATGTCTTAGCTATTTATAGCTGCCTAGAGATTATTATTTTTAACTATAATAAATTATTTAACGTACTTCATAGGCGAGTTGCTTACACACCTAAGTTGCTTACTTTTGCTAAGACCCTACTACACTACTCTTCCTACACTAATGCATTCCTAACAATACTACTTAAATGTGTTAAAGGAATGTTAAATGTAGCTTACACTTTAAGCTTTTAAATAAAACGCAACATTTTTTAACTAACGTGCTGCAGCTATCTATAGAGTCTTTTAAAAGATAATAAGCAACTAACGCGCTAAACAACCTTTCTAAGCTAATTATACAGCTAACTTATAGAAGCTAGATAATAATAAGAAGCAGGTAATTATTTAGCACATACTTAAGCTAGATACGCAAGGATTTCCCCCTTAGCTAGCAGCTATAGCTAATATAGCTAATTCTTTGCGTGCTAAGCATAATATAAGCTATATTAGCATAAACTAGCTTAATACATTTATTAAGTGTTACCTAGAGCTTAAAGTAAAGTTTAAGTGTAAGTATAACTATAAAAGAGCTTTTTATAAAAATCTTATAGTAATTTAAGGCTAGTTTAACCTTATAAAGAATATTAAAGCTAAGTATAGCATCTAAAATAATAACATAACGTACTTTATAGGCAAGTTGCTTACACACCTAAGTTGCTTACTTTTGCTAAGACCCTACCACACTACTCTTCTTACACTAATGCATTCCTAATAACACTACTTAAACATGTTAAAGGAACGTTAGATGTAGCTTACGCTCTAAGCTTTTAAATAAAACATAACACTTTTTAACTAACATGCTGCAGCTATCTACAGGGTCTCTTAAAAGATAATAAGTAACTAACGCGCTAGATAACTTTCTTAAGCTAATTATACAGCTAACTTATAAAAGCTAGATAATAACAAGAAGCAGGTAATTATTTAGCACATACTTAAGCTAAATGCGCAAGGATTTCCCCCCTAGCTAGCAGCTGTAGCTAATATAGCTAATTCTTTACACGCTAAGCGTAATATAGGCTATATTAGCATAAACTAGCTTAATATGTTTGTTAAGTGTTACTTAGAGCTTAAAGTAAAGTTTAAGTGTAAGTATAACTATAAAAAAGCTTTTTATAAGAATCTTATAGTAATTTAAGGCTAGTTTAACCTTATAGAGAATATTAAAGCTAAGTATAGCATCTAGAATAATAACACGTACAACTTTAATAAGACAGGGTTTATAATAGGCTAGATATCTACTAGAGCAGTTGTTACAGGTTTAGAGAGACAAGGACAGCTAAAAGCAGTCTAGCTAGGTAACTAGAAGTAGACAACAGCTATCTAGGGCATTAATGCTAAAAAGTAGGCTATTCTGCCCTTTATTATCTTTTAGAGTAGCAACTACTTTTTAAACTAGTATAAGAAAGAAAATCTACTTTAGAATTAAGTTATTATAATCTCTAAGCGCAGCTAGACTACTAATTAGCTTAGTCTAGACTAGTTAAAGCACTTTAATGCGCATATAAAAAAGCGTACTGTTAGTAGCTACTGTCTACTAGTTATTAACAGCTATAAGAGCTATAACTTACTTTATTTCTAGTAATACTATAAAAATAATAAAATTATTACTATTTATATACTTTTTTACTTATTATACTTTTTACAGCTACTTAATGTAAGTTGTTTTACTCTTTTAAAAAAGGTGTATAAGTGCTAAGCTAAAAACCTTATGCGTAACTAGATTACTTATATTATAAAGATAAAGTTCCTACTATGCTTTAAAGTAGCTTATAATGCTGTAATTACTTTTAGTAATATCTAAAAAGAGTTCTAAGGCGCTAGATTAGTTCCTTTTAACCTATAATAAGTTATAATAGGCCTTAATGTAAAGTTGTGCACTCTATTACTACTACTACTTGTATATAATAAGCCTTAGCAGTTATAAACTCTAAGCAATACCTTAGAACTTAAGTTGTAATTAATGCTTATAAAAATAAAAATTTAAAAGCATATAAATAGTTTACTAACTTCTATAGTTAAGGCGTTTAAAAAGGTCTTAAAAGGGGCAGTAATAATTACGCATAAGCTAGTGTTAGCGTAATAGGAAATTACTAAGCTTTAAGCAGCTAATAAGGCTGCTACATAACATAAATTGCATAACAGAAAGCAGATTAAGGCAAAAGAGACTTTAATAATTTAGAAAGGCCTACGCTTAACAGCTCTAAAGGAGTTTAGAGCGCGCAGTGACAGGAAGAAGGCAAAGAAGCAGGTGCAAGCTAAAGTAGGTAAGCCATCCTAAAGACGCTGCAGACAGTGCAATTAGACTAGGCATAACACGCGAACGTGTAAGCAAGAAGCAGAAGTAGTATCTAAATAATATTCTAGGCTGTACTATACTATATAGTGCCAGAGCGGGTTGTTATGGGCTATAATAGAGTTTGTTGGGGTGGGGTCTTGGCAAAAGTGAGCGACTCGGGTGTGTGAGCGACTCGCCCATGAAGTACGTTATATAACTTTAATAAGATAGAGTTTATAATAGGCTAGATATCTACTAGAGCAGTTGTTACAAGTTTAGAAAGATAAGGACAGCTAAAAGCAGTCTAGCTAGGCAACTAGGAGTAGACAATAGCTATTTAGAGCATTAATACTAAAAAGTAGGCTATTCTACTCTTTATTATCTTTTAAGGTAGCAACTACCTTTTAAATTAGTACAAGAATGAAAATTTACTTTAAAATTAAGTTATTGTAATCTTTAAGTGCAGCTAGACTACTAATTAGCTTAGTCTAGACTAGTTAAAGCACTTTAACGCGCATATAAAGAAGTATACTATTAGTAGCTACTGTCTGCTAGTTATTAACAGCTATAAAAGCTATAACTTATTTTATTTCTAGTAATACTATAAAGATAATAAAATTATTACTATTTATATACTTTTTTACTTATTGCACCTTCTATAGCTACTTAATGTAGGTTGTTTTACTCCTTTAAAAAAGGTGTATAAGTGCTAAGCTAAAAACTTTATGCGCAACTAGATTACTTATATTATAAAAATAAAGTTTTTACTATGCTTTAAAGTAGCTTATAATGCTGTAATTACTTTTAGTAATATCTAAGAAAGGTTCTAAGGCGCTAGATTAGTTTCTTTTAACCTATAATAGGTTATAATAGGCCTTAATGTAAAGTTACGCACTCTATTACTACTACTACTTATATATAATAAGCCCTAGTAGTTGCAACCCTTAAGTAATACTCTAGAACTTAGGTTATAATTAATGCTTATAAAAATAAAAATTTAGAAGTATATAAATAGTTTACTAACTTCTATAGTTAAGGTGTTTAAAAAGGTTTTAAAGAGGGCAGTAATAATTACATATAAGCTAGTGTTAGTGTAACAGGAAATTACTAAGCTTTAAGTAGCTAATAAGGCTGCTACATAATGTAAATTACATAAAAAAAAGCAGATTAAAGCAAAAAGGACCTTAATAATTTAAAAAGGCCTACACTTAACAGCTCTAAAGGAGTTTAGAGCGCGCAGTAATAGAAAGAAGGCAAAGAAGCAGGTGTAAGCTAAAGTAGGTAAGCTATCCTAAAGGCGCTGCAGATAGTGCAATTAGACTAGGCATAACGCGTAAACATGTAAGCAAGAAGCAGAAGTAGTATCTAAATAATATTCTAGGCTGTACTGTACTATATAGTGCTAGAGCAGGTTGTTATAGGCTATAATAGAGTGTGTTAGGGTGGGGTCTTGGCAAAAGTGAGCGACTCAGGTGTGTGAGCAACTCGCCTATGAAGTACGTTACTAGCAAATTCTAGGCAGCTGTAACTAAACATTTTAGAATTAACTATAAACTCTTTACTGCCTACTACCTGCAAATAAACAGACAAACAGAAAGAGTAAACATAGAAGTAGAAAAATATCTACGCAAGTATGTATTATATAAATAAATAAATTAGGCAGAATAGCTACTAATAGCATAATTTGCTATTAACACTACAGAATTAGCTATAACTAAAGAAACCCTATATAAAGCTAATTTTAGATACTCTTTATAATATAAACTTTAAGGCTTACAACTAACTAATTTTTTAGAAGCTATAAACTACGCAACTAGACTTTTAGAGCTGCATTAAAAACTTACTAGAAAAGCGCAGTTAGCCTAAAAAGCTATAAAAAAAAGTAATAAATTAGAAAAAAAAACTAGCACTAAAAATACACTTTAATAATTATGTATATTTAAACATAAAGAATCTTAAAACTCTAAAACCTTTTAAAAAGCTAGCTAAAAAACACATAAGACTATACAGAGTTATATAAACATGCCCTAGCATTTATAAACTTAAACTACTAAAAAAAATGTAAATACATTTTTAGTTTTATATCTTTAAGCTTAAACTTATGCTTAAGACTATTTTACTTACAACTACTAGATAAAAAGAAGAGAAAAAAAAATATAAAGTAAAAAAGATTTTAGACTATAAAAAAAATAAGTACTTAGTAAAATAAAAAAGATAGCTTACTAGTAAAAACACTTAAAAACTTATTAAGAGCCTATTAAATGCTTCTTAGGCCTTTTACAAATACCTAGAGTCTCTTTTAAATAAAACTATCCTAGAGAAAGCTCTCTAGACTAGAAAACACAATTATTAGTTAAAACTGTAGTAGCATTAGCTAGCTATAATGTAGAAAGTTTGCAACCCTTTAACATAAGTTAAAAAGAAAAAAGACTAGCTACTTTTACCTTAAGCGCTTTAAGCTTATCTAGTAATAAAAAGTCTTTTTTTAAATACTTTACTTTTTAATCTACTAAAAGATCTAATTATTGCTACACTTTTTTTTAATAAGTAATAAAAAACTAAAAATGTGTAAGTAAATCCTTTTACTTTCTTAAAAACTTTTTTTTTATCTTTACCTTTTCTTTCTTTTTACGCATTTTATCTTTCTAAATTACCTCTAACTCTGCTAATAGCTTTTTACGCTCCTATTCTAAATAATTCTAAGCTATGTTAGACATAAAAGCGTTATAATAACTGCTCTTTTATACACACTCTACATACTTGTCTAATAATAAGGACATTACGTAAAAGGACCTGCTTAAATAATAAGCACTATAAAGACGCATTTTTATGCAATAAAAAGAGTTAAGATAAGTAATAGTATAAAGATAATAGGCAATAGTAGAAAAATAAAAAGCCTAGTAAGGCATAGTTAAAAAGGTTTAACATTAGGCTAGCTTTTAAAAAAGAGAACACACTAGCTAAAAAGAAAATCTAACGCCTATAATAAAAAAATATAACAGTAAGAACGCTAACTAGAAAAAAAGCCTACATGTTACAGCTAATAATTAGACTATAATAACCTAACTAGCTGTCCTACACAGCCTAAGCAACGTTAGATAGAAGACGCTTAGCCCTACGCTAAGCAAGTTACATAATAAGACAGATAAGGAATAGCTTTAGCTTTTAAATAAAAGCCTAGTAGAATGCATTATCTAATAAGCCTTACAGGTTTGTAGGCTTGCAGGTTATGTAGGCTAAGTAAGCAGGCAAACATGTAAGCATGCAAAGCATGTAAACTCTATGTATATAGTCTTAATTATAACTATAGTTAGAAGGTTATAATTACTATTTAGTCTTTACCTACTTAATAGACTAAGAAGCATTAAAACTTTTATAAAAAGGACACTACTACCTTATATATCTTGCACTATATATACCTCTATTTTTATCTTTATAGATTAGGTTTACTAGCTCTCTATACAGCTGCTAGGTTAAACCACAACCTGCCTTCTTTATCGCGCCTACTCTACACTCTGCTTAACAGACTGTACACCTAATCTAGCTAAGTTCTATCCCCCTTTTCGCTAACACCCCATAGGCCGTCGTACTCCTGAAAAATACCATTTCACTAGAGTAAGGATTGTAACATTAACTTACTTAGGGCTAATCTAATTATTATTTATTAATATATTAGGAATTCTATTAAGATTCTAATCTCCTATACAATTTTAGTAGGGGAAAAAAAGATCTAAGGAACGCTAAGAAATTTCCTGATTTTTGCACACAATAGATGTGCGCAGCTTACTAATAAAACACGTTAATTAATTGGCTTCACCCTCTCTTCCTTCACCCCCTGCTTTCACTGCTGTCATTAATTGATTGGGCTTTGCATTAAAAGACAAACTAACATAATTCTTGAAGCCCAAATTGCAGCGCTAGAGCAAACCTGGGCGTTTGCTCCACTCGAACCAAGACCGGGTATCTGTCTCCAGCCTACCAAATCAACATGGATGAGTGTGATCACGGCTCGACGAAAGGATTTGGTTTGCTACAGGAATTTTCCACAGCTCATCAACATACTATTTTGCGGGCCATGCCTTCTATGTCTCCACTACCCATCCCAGGTTGTTTGCCTCAATGCCGCTTCTGAAAATGATGAAACCAATTAGTGGGCCCGTTTTGAGTCGTGCCCCTCCTCGATTATTGATAACTACATGTAAACATTGGACGTCTCTCCACTCATTGTACATCTTGTTCCGCCCGATTTCGTGCTCGTCAGCAATTTCTTTCCGGACTACAAAGTACTTGTCTGTATCCCTGCAAGTCACGCCTCGATGTTGCATATTTTTGGAACTCATCACTGTGCCGCAATGCCACTCGGTCACTTAATCAGTAACAATGGTAGCCCGTCGGTCGACACCGTGCGGCACAGCAGGACTATATGACTTTCCGGATCCTCTTCTCGTACCATCTGTATTAAATCTTCATACTCTTCAGTATTCCACTATCATTGACTTTTAAGCCCAAGAAGGCGGAATCAGCTACAAAGGTGGTAGGTTTCGGGTTGTGTGCTAGCCTTTCAGTTGCTCGGGAATAACAACTCGCTCAGTATTCTCATTATTAGAGCCGGAAAGGACGATGTTAGTCACTCTTTAAATATAATCGCCTCTCGCCTACTTCTCGTGTCACTATTCTGAGCTTCATCAGGTGTATTCAAGCGTCCCACAGCTTCATTTCGGGGATCGATGCTGTTACACCGTCATTGGTGAGCGCACTCAGGAGGTAGCTCTACGAACTGTGGCACTTAGACCCGTGGAAAATGCACCGACTACAACTTATGGGTAAACCCTGTTGATTTTACCGAACGGAGTTATGATGGATTCCTTCCCTATTTCCGGAAGACGGGAACACACCAAGAAAACACGCTCAAAGTAGATTCATCGGAGCACGGATTCGATACCCCTACTCACAACGTTTCAGCTTCGGCCAGTAGTCAGTCTCTGAATAACCTTTGAGGGATCCTTTGCAGTCTGTATGGTCTCGAGTTAGCTCCAGGAAGAGAGAATGGGTGCTAATGCTGGCTTACGTCTAGGGCTCTTAGGGCTTGTCGAAAACTGTCACAACGGCCAACGTCAACTTGCCAGTCAAGTCTACCATATTAGAAATCTACGCTATCGGTGATACGGTGGTTAACCACATCATGGTACAAAAGCGGAATGGGAAGAAGGTCGCTGCCTGAGTGGAATTAGTGAGCGGGAGCGCCATCATGGCATCTGATGAGATAAGTGTATATGTCCGAGCATATAAGATGCCACAAACCCTAATTATCTCTAGGATTAGCCCTGGGAATTGCGGTAGACAAGATACTTATAGGCAAGGGTGTAGAAGGTTTGGTTTGACGATGCGAGCGTCTTCCCACTCCTTATCACAGTTCATTACCAATGCGCTGCATATGCTTTAGCTGAGAAGGCAGCTGATATCATTGGAGGGATACAGAGTGCCTCAACAAGCACATGAGCGCCGCAGGTGTCTCCTATGGTTGCCTCGGGAGCGGGAAAGTGCTAATACCGCGTAACCCACACATGCGAACACAAAGTGAGACACTTCTACTCACACTCTGGAATACTTGGTGACCTCGTTTATTGTACAGGTATTGATACGGCACTACTCTCCTTATCTATTTGTTGTCCCAGTTCTGCTATCACAATCCGCACTTGCTCTATCCGTCCATCAATCTTGTACCTCTACCACCGGCCCATTGTAAGTCTTCTTAGCCCATATAACATAGTACAGTGTGCTAAAAATGACAACCACTCCAGTCACTAACACCGCCCAGTTCATGTTTTTGGGAGTTACTGGCGTCTTCGAAGGCCAAAAGCTGAAGAAGAAAATAAAACCAAGATAACAGCACGCGAAGATGTTGTTTGCGATTCCAATCGCGCCGGGTAACTTCCAAGGGCCCCACGTTAAATTGGCACCAATAGTGTTGGTAAGACCACCGTCAGATTGTGCATCATCGGCCTCGCCGATCTCGCCGTTACAACGACGATATAATAAGAGAGTAGCGGCGATCAAGTAGGATCCGAAGAGGGAGGCAATAGTCAGAGATATGACACCATTGAATGCTGCTGGGTCTCCAATGTTTACCACCGCGAGGACAGAAGCAATGACAGACGTCACTGCTACCGAGCAGAGAGGGATACCCGTCCGGTGATCAACCTGAGCGGTGAGTTGCTTAGTTGGGCACGCAAGGAAGCGAAGAATAATTGCGCATCTAACTGACCTTTTCTAGGTATTTCCATCCTGGCAAGCCTCTATCACGTGAAAATGCCCAGAATATTCGTGACGAAGAAGCCAAAATACCGGTTGTCGCGCTGAATGACATGACTACAATGAGTCCGGACATTACTGCCGCCCCTGATAACGACCCTACAGCTTGGCGAAATATCGACATATACGGATACATTGGATTCTCGGCCAAAGCTAGATCTAGGTCGGAGATGCAGTAAAGTGTGGCGATCATTGCGGCTAGGCCCAAGACCCCATTGATAACGACACTTCCCAAGATTGAGCGAGGAACAACAGTAGCAGCGTTGTGAATTTCTTCGGACATCTGCGCGCTGTATAAGGCTTGGAAGGCACCAAAGCATGGGGAATGGCTAGTTACTCACATGGATTGCTGCATCTCCGCCTATGAAAATTAGCATACGGCTTCAGATTTCTCAAGTTAAAATGATTTCTTACCCATGAAAGCGAAAACGTTCCCGAGCATACCAACACAGAATGAAATCCCATTTGATGACCAACCACCATCATAGATGAAGGTCTTGAATACGAAATCGGAGTTAGAATGGTCCGCAAGAACCACGAGAGGAAACACGACTCCAAAGAAACCCAAAATGTGGAGCACGAGCAGGAGTCCCTCGAATTTTGGTAGGAGACTGGCAACGACTGTGTTTATGAGCACGCAGACCAATAAAACTGCCCAGTATAGGAGCGTGCCATGCCAATTCTTCCAGCTCACGAGATATGAGGGGTGAGTTAGAACAATTATTCCTTGGATCAAGGTGCTGGTTATGTAGCCGCCAGACGCCACCAAGGCTTGCCATCCACAGACGGTAAGCCACCCTTGAATTGTCAGCCTTCAGGTCTATAAATTTGATGTGGCGCTAGATACGAACCAGTAATATAGCTCAGCACTTTACGCGATGACTGAGGTGCTAACATTGAAACCCAATGGTACTGCCCGCTAGATGTTGGAGCCCTGAAGGAGCATATCAACCGGTATTTCTCTATCGAACCAAGAATTCAACCTACATCGAGACAAGTTCCGAGAGTGTAGCGAATACTGAGAGTGTTCCAACCCACACAATTATGAACCCATAAACTAAAGCAGCTGGCCCACCACTACTTTCGTTAATATCTCACGCATCTGGTATAGAGTGTTTACAAACTTTTGCAGTCCCAGGAGAAAAACCCTACAAAGTCAGCAGGCCGATCATTGACTTAAGAATGCACATACTTACTGTAAGCAACTCTCCCATGTTATGAGAACGGTGCAGCTAAACCCCAAAATTGTGATGGAACCAAAGTTTCTCTACTTTACTCAGCGTTGCATGAAACTTGTCGAGCGTTATTCATAGGGCGAACCTTCAACACCGCCTTCTTCCCCAAACGAGCAAGGGCGACATCGTCACGAACGTAACCGCCACTACGTGGCTCCAATTCAACGACTTCAGAATGCTTCGACATGGTTGATTAGAAAAATGGTCAAGACAAAGATTCGAGATGTTCAATTCAATCAAGAACCTAGCTGCGATTGAACCGAGGGGTGATAAGCATCAAAGGTAGCGCGACCTCACTCCTGAACCAGGGTATCTGGAAATTCCATCCAGCCTGAATTCCATGACAGCGGTTCTCCATATGAATAGGCGCATGTCATACGAGTACGGCGTGTTTAACACCAAACTCCGCTGCATGTGGGAAATTCGGGGTGATAATCCCGAATGTGGCACAGCGGCTGCAAGGGTCAGGCGTACAATGCGGAGAAGGGCGAAGGATGGCATTCCCTCGGGGTCCAAAACAGGAAGGAAGCATAAGTTGTCTATTCTTAGTTTCGTGATCATTTGTCAATTCTCTTCATCGCCGTGTTATACTTACAGTCCAAAATTCACGATTTACAAGGGGAAGGTATGATTTGCTAATTCAAGCTATGCCTATCTCAACAATGATCCTGATATTCGCTGCTTCTTGCTCGATGCTCGAGTTGAATTGCTGCCTCCAACCCCCCCTAGCTCCGTTCCTACCTGCGAATTATCCATCCTACTAGGCTCCCTGACCCGGATCATACCGGACTCTAAACTATCCAAAAACCGTTTCAAATGCGGTATGCAAGCCGTTGAAATGCTTAGAGACTGGATGAGTTGATTCAACAACGCCGGTAGCCACGCCCTCAATGTTATGTCGAGGCTATCGAATGACTGGTAGTAGACATACAGTTGAGCGATGGTAGCCCCGACGACTCTGCGATTCGTTAGAATCACTTACACATTCTTGGGGAGCACCTACCCGAGGCGAAAGGAGAATATCGAAAAAAGGATGAATTTGTTGGACATGGGCAACTGGACTCCCCACAGCAAGAAGAACTGAACAGCGACAATGAAGACATCAGTGAGCATGTTACCAAGTGCAATGAATGTCCACCAAGCTCTCTGTCCCAGTCAGCGACATCACTTTGAAGTATAGAGAGAGGAAGCAATCTCACTAAGTTGACGCAGTGGTTTCCATTCAAAGGATCCCACGTGTGGGGAGGGGAGCATTGGAAGATGGCGGAAATGAGCCCAATGACCATCCAGACGAGGGACGAGAGGCCGATCCAATTTGAGTACCTATGGTGATGAACATCCGGACTCAGGCCCTTTACAAAGACTGCAATCGAGAGCTTCGTCGTGCCGAGACATGCAATAAGAAGGATAATTGCCACATATTGCGACTTGGTTGAAGATCAGCGAGACCGATAATGCCACTGCATCAAGCTTACCTTCAAGGTAGCTTCGATTTGTGCTTCATTCAGCGACTCCAAAGGCTTGCCCAAGCCGTTCGATACTGCAGCGGAAACAGCAATCGATTGGCCTAAACTCAAAATCTATTCGAGTGAGAAGATGGTATCGGGGTGATTAAAAAAGAATACTGACAATAGCTACGATGATAATAGCATCTTCAATTTTGTATGGGGATGCCAGAGCGTGTTTCGTCACCAGCCGAACCACGAAGAAGAACAACCCGACGAAGAAAAAGAACCAGGTAAATATTTGCACTAGAGGACCTCGATTGGAAGCTGTAATGTGTTGCGCCATACGAAGTGGCCTGCATAGAAGTCTCTGAGTGGCGTCAAACCTCCTAGAAGAAGGTGTGTCAGCTTCAGAGTTTTCGTGGGGAAAAGTAGGAGCAGTAGAGCATGCGCCCACGTTGGACAACGCCTTGAGTCGTTCGCGTCGAGATCGAGGTAACGCAACATAGATGTTTAGCCCCCGTGATCAACTGCCGTATTACCTGCAAACTTATAGGTTACGCTTAGGCGTCTTCAGGACGCCTTAACTTTCAATAAATCCCTTGAAACAACTGTTGGTTCTCTCATCCACGCCGGACGACGGGACGTCTGATGAGCTCAGAAACAAGAACGATCGGTGCCTCCAACCGGACATGAATGTTGCTCAATACGGTATGCTCGGCGCCTGGAAAGTCCGACAACAAAGGGAATGCACAAATCTGATTAGATGCCACATCATCGGTAGTGCTACCCGCGTACTCCCGGACGAAACATGTTATGCCAGTAAGCTGCATCGGCTCCAGACACTGAACAAAGGAATGAGCGGCATGAGTCGCTCCTGCACGACTTTAAAGGTTGTACGTCGCACAACCTAATCAGCGACAAGTTGGTTAAATTTAACCAGAAAATAGGAAAAAAAACCGAGAGCGTGAATGTGAAGTCGGCAGTTCATTGCAGCTTATCTATATCACGTTGGACCCGAGCCCGTGGATAGGAGTCAAATCCTAGGTAGAACCACAGGGAGGAACAACAACACTACCTAGGTGACCATTTCCTTGGCGCTAAAGGCAAGGGAAGAATTCTAGTGCAGCCGCTCTCCAAGCTAACTCAGCATTGCACTACAGACAACGTGCTGGCCGGAGATACTCCGATCCACTATCCACTATCTCTCACCGTCAGTCTAGGACGCTTCCCTAATACTGCCGTTACGATTTTGACACTCACCCGTAAGTATCAGCCTCCACTGACACTTTATCCTCCAAACTTTAGCCGAAATGCCAATTCAACTTTCCAATCTAAACCACGACCAAGACTGGCCCGAGCTAGGTTGCCTATTATTCAAGTCTTCCGCCAACGTCTATCACTCCTTCTTCAACAGCCTTCATCCTATTCCGAACACTACATCCAAAAATCGAGAAGAATATATCCGAATATCCATTGCGCAGGTCAAAAGCGAATGCATCAGCGATCCAACATCTCACACTCTGAAAGCAGTCAATATCGAAACGGGGAAGATTGTCGGTGGTGCGCTATTGAACATATACATTAAAAATAAGCCTACTAATACGGACGACCAAAAATTCCAAAGTGTTGGGTCATATGCGTGCGAGGGCGAGGGCGAATATGTAATTTTACCAAGGACAATCAAGCAATCCCAAATCTCGAGGGCAGGGTTAACGGATCAACCACACATCTGTAAGGGACTACCGGATGCATCGTGTAGCCAAATATCTCATCTAACGTATGCTTTTCTTAGTTCTCTATGCCATAGCCACTGATCTAGAGCATCAATATGATGGAGATGAGGCTGCTCAACTCCTGTTGAACTGGGGGATCGAAAGAGCGAGCTCGCTAGGGATTGAGCTTTGGGCATACACGACTTCGCCAAATGTCGAGCTATATAAAGCTCATGGCTTTGAGCTCACCAACGAAATGATTGCTGACCCAGGAGTGGCCGACGTTAGGCAACAATGCGAAACCGAGGGAAGGTACAGGCAATTCACATTTTGGAGCTGGCGGAGACCGGCGGTTCGAAACAGGGAGATGCAAAAACAGTTTTATCTTGATACTGAAGGTTTCTGGTGAGAACTGGCGCAAGGAGTGGCTCCGATTGGCGAAGGATTTGCAGTGGTGTTTAGGCGACTAGGCTCTACGCATCACTGGGGCAAGACTGGATTGATAGTCTTGGAAGAAGCAAAATGGAATTTGAGGACGAACGGCAAAAGGTGCTAGGGCGAGAAGAAAGGCCTTGTACGACCAATTGATTGAATTCTCTTAATGAGTGACTGAGGTGAATGACCTATTCCTAACCCAGCGTTTACTTCCATCACCTCCCTCACCACGATCAATAACAATCTATTACCGTATTCTACTTCCAATGGTCAAAAAGAAGCTCCTCTAATTTTGGCAAATCTACATACCATGACTTAAATCTGGAACGCATTGGTCAAAACATTGACCTTGCCTCCAGTCTTAACGTATTCAGTGGAGCCCCCGGTGGCCTTTCCAATTGGGTACTTCTTCCAAGGTTGGACACGCTTATCTTGATTGGCTCTCTTGATGACGGCGGCGGCGAAGTTCTCGTTTGGGTTGGCCATGATGAGTGGAATTGCTAGGGGAATGGATTAGAGATGACGGATCGAAGAGTTGTGGGATGGAAGGGAGAACTCGGGTGCAATTGTTTTGAATATAGGGCTGGAGGAAGCAGTGTGTCGCCGGAATCTCTTGGTGAGTCAAGTAAACAATCGGGATTCGGCCGGCCTTACATAGAGGACGTGGCAGCAGCGCTTATATTGCCGCTAGCTTCCCTCGAAGCATGCACTTCATCGCCCGAGCAAGAATCATCTTTAGTGGTTCCCAGACTGGCAGGATTCAGCCGAACATGCAATACACTTCACTCTCAGATTGCCCCGCATCTAGTACAGCCCTGTGACTGCTACCAGTCCGCCTGACAACTCCCATGCATGCATGTCTTGCTCCCACATCTAGGCTTGATTGGAGAGTCCAACCCCGAAGATGAAGCAGTGTTACAACGCACCACGTATATGGAACAGGGTCACAATTCCTTTCGGCATCATTCCGGACCACAAAATAGTTCGGAGTTACGAGATATACCCGGGGTTGAGATCCCCCAGGTTTACGATGGGATCATATGGATCCCTTGCATGGGGAAAGAGGATTATGGGGCCAAATCATGTAGTCCGATGCATGATAACCCAACGTTTGTCTGTGATTGCTGAGGATTGGTTATATTTCAGGATGGAGGGAACAGAAATGCATCAAGTCACTTGCGCGATGGTAGGCCCACCGGACCGACCGAGTAGCACTAAGCGTTGGTCCGCCACAACACACTTCCCTCTAGCTCTAGTCCCCGTTCCTCCTCAGTTCCATCCGGACTCCCAGCAATCTCAAACTGCTTCCCTCCCCTAACATGCCGCATTCTGAACCGGCCTCGATCCAATTCCTAAAATGGAGTCCTCTGTACGACAAAGAGAAACCCTACCAAGTCTTCTTAGACAAGGATCTCGACACCGAAGAAGACCAGCAAAACACTAATCTCGCGTGGGAAGAAAAGTTTGTTACGGTTCAGGACTTTCGCGGCTGTGACGAATATTCCAATCTCGATGCCCATGGGTTCACGAGTAGGACTCTGCCTGGGTTTGAACATTTGGAGACAAGAGATGATATTGAGACGGGTTATATTCCGGCAGTGGAGGAGATGCTGAAAAGGGAGATTGAGGATGTTGGCACAATTTTTGTGTTTGATTGGAGAGTGAGTGATTCTCGGCTTCGTCGATAGGATAATGCAGTTGAAGGGGAGTATCGCTGACAGGGAGGAGATTAGGGATAGTCGGTCGGAATATCCGAGCGGCTTGGTGAATTTTGGCGACCAGACTGAGAGTCTGCTTCCGAGTAATTTTGCTCATGTTGGTGAGTTAATGGAATTTTCAGCTTCTGTCTACCGTATCAAAACCGAGCTGACATGGTGTTATACGAACGTTAGATATGGCGCCTATATCCATCGTCCACCGCATCCAAAAGTCTTTTCCTAAAGACGCGGAGAGGATATTCGAGCAACGAATCCGCGCGATCAAGTAAGCGTGTTTTCTCTTCTCATTCCAAACGGCATCAAATTCTAACGTCCACTCTGTGTCTGGAAACCTCTCGACTACCCCGTAGATCAATGGTCTCTTGCCCTCTGCTCCGGCACGACGGTCCCTTCCTCAACTCTGGTCGAAACAGACTCCGTGCGGCGCGAAAATATCACCACACTCTACTACGCCACCTACACGCCTGACCAAACGTGGAAGTTTCTGCACCGGCAAACGCCAAAAGAAGCGCTGATATTCAAACATTTTGACTCTAGGACTGATGTCAAGGCCTCTTGTAAGTGAATTCTGGAACATAGTCCTCAGATCCTAAATTCTGAACCAAAAAGTGGATAGTTTGGATGATCGTTGACAAGCATGAACAGTTGCCATGCACTCAAGCATCAAGCATAAGAATGTCTCGCCGAATGCACAGCCGCGGAGAAGTATTGAAGTGAGAACCTTGGTTTTCGACGAATGCTTTGACTTGCCGGCAGGCTCGCGCTAAGCTGGATAGAATCCTAGGATGTTAGTTGCACATGTAATACACAGTCTTACATACCGAACCCTAGCCAGAAATGAGCAGCCCATTTCATCTTCGCAACCCAGGTTTCAATTATCTTTCACGTGACTGTCATTTTACAGACGGGCTCAGCAGGGCTGTATTCTTCCCTTCCCTATTCTACCTAGCCCGGCGCTTACGGACCCCGAGTTTAAACAACGCCGACCCAAGACTCAGTCACATAACTGGCTGCACGAATCTTATCTCATTTATGCATTCAATTTGGATCCACATTTCGGTAAATGGAGAAAAGTACCGTGTCGTGGCGTGTTGATCCCTTTGCACTACCGCACACTTGCACGACCGTTGAACTCAAATCAGCCCCGGCGTAACACAGCATGGTACATTATATCCCTGGATTGATATAAGAGGAAGTTGGGATGATCGGAGCCGCGCCGTTCTTGATCGGTTCTGTGAGCTTATTGGGGAGATATTTGGGTAGAACCATGGGATTGAGTGTTACGTAGATCAGGAGTTTGTTGAGCTGGTGATGCTTAGTTGCCTGTTTGACCTCGTGTAGGGGCCGTTTTGCTGGTATTTAGACGGCCCGCGGCCTGGATACTTTTTTGGCTTTTAGTTTGTGTAAAGGCATTGGTGCTTACTTCTATCTCTTCCTATTATGGAGTGCCAGACATTCGACGAAGAAAAGACAATAGGCGCCGTCACGCTCAGAGCCTCCGGTAGCTCAGAACAGGTATTCGAAAATGAGGTACGTAACATCATCCAAAGTACTAGATCAACCACTCAAGATATAATCAGGACGACGTGTGGGACGGCCCAAATGACCCCGCCCGCCCAAAGAATTGGTCCCAAGGCGAGAAATGGAGAGCCACGTTTCTCCTCTCAGGCTTCGCTCTGATACAACCACTCGCTGAGACGATGCTGGCTCCAGTCCAAAAACCTATCTCCAAAGACCTATCCATTACTAGAACTTACGACTGGGTACTCGTGAACTCTCTCATTCTCATCGGCGTCGGTTTCGGTCCCCTCATTCTCGCTCCAATATCCGAAGTCTATGGACGAAAGATAGCGCTGCTCAGCGGCGGGGCAGTATTCGTAGTTTGGAACACTGCCTGTGGGGTATCGCAGACTCTAGGCCAAATGTTAGCATTCCGACTACTGGCAGGATTTGGGGCTTGTGTTGCTGATGCAGTTGCGGGAGGGGTGTTGGCGGATCTTTGGCTGCCGCATGAACGGGGACGGGCGTTTGCTGTGTATATGGCTGCTCCGTTGCTGGGCCCTGCTTTGGGTCCGATTGCGGGTGCATTCATTGCGACGGGCACAACTTGGAGATGGGTCTTCTGGATCACATCGATTGCGTCCGCGGTCGTGTTTGTCCTGGCCATGGTTTTCCTAAAGGAGACCTATGAACCTAGGCTTGCGTATTTACGGCGTCGTCGTCGACAGAGCCTGGGTGGAAAGCCCACGGAGAGAAACGCCAAAGCAGGTCTTCAAGAACTCGCAAAGGAGACAACGGAATTCTGGCAACTGATGTGGACGAATCTCCAGAGGCCCCTCCGCATGTTAGCAACGCAGCTCATCATCCAGCTCATTGCGATATACATGGCCTTGCTGTATGGTACCATGTTCTTGTTTTTGTATATGTACCCGCTACTTTGGACGAAGCAATATGGCCAAAGTGTTCGCATAGGGAGTTTGAATTATATCTCCGCGGCGATTGGATATGTCGCCGGCGTTCAAGGTAGGACATCCGCCAACTTCTAGTGTTTGCCTTTCTTTACTTTGGAACTGAGCATCGTGCTGACATCTTATCGTAAAGTGGCTGGCCATCTGAACGACAGTATATACTCCAAACTCAAAGCCCGTTCCAGCAACAACATAGGGCGTCCCGAATACCGCGTCCCAGTCATGCCCATAGGAACACTCCTAGTTCCCATCGGCCTCCTTTGGTGGGGTTGGTCTGGCGAAACCCGCCTCCACTGGATCATGCCAAATATAGGGTGCATGCTCTTCACAGCTGGATGCTATATCTGCTCATGTTGCATATCAGTGTATACAATTGACGCTTATACCAGATACTCAGCGTCGGCAGTGTCGACGAATCTGGTTCTGAGAAGTAACGTTGCTGCCTTCTTTCCGCTCTTTGCTCCGTACATGTTCCAGGAGGTTGGGTTTGGCTGGGGTGCCACGATATTAGCTGGTAGTTTTGCGGTCATAGGATTCGGAGCAATTTTTGTGCTTTGGTGTTTTGGAGAGAGGATCAGGCGCAGGAGTAGGTATTGTGCTGCGAATGATGTGGAGTTCTTGTAAGCTTTGGGCTGCCCGATACGCCTTTGCGATAAGAGAAATATTAGCCCCCCAAAGTTAGTGAGAACACCAAAGTATGTTGTGTGGGGATTGAGCATTCGCGAATGGTTGGACTAAAAAGCGCCAACCGACTCGTCATAATGACACTGTGAATTGGCTGAGAGAGACGAGCTGTCTGTTGGCTGCTGGGCTTGGCATCGTGAGCAGGAAGGCATGCTAGTGACATGAGCCAAAATTCACACGTGATAAATAATCGAACTAGCATTTGCAATTTAAAGAAAAATGGTTAACGTACGTCCGCCCGTAACAAGACAGCCGCCGTAACGGACAAAACCATCAGTACCTTGACTTCAGTACGCATACACTCTTAATGAATGCTATTTTTAAAAAAAATTAATTAGGGTAACGTTATTTATTTTCTATCTGTATAAAGTAAGCGCAGGTCTAGCCACATCCTCATGTATCTAAACTGAATAATGAAATGTGGTGTCATCATGTTAATGGCACAATTAGATCAAGCGGTCAGTATAAACGTCAAACGGCAATTCTTGTCATTGAGTCATGATATTGATAGTCTCCATTCGCAGTCCATAAAGGAAGAAAAATAAAAATGCATGAACATCATTACTGTGGGTATCCAACCTCCAAAACACCACGAAGAAAGATACAGACAGACCGGCGTGATAATACAATGGTTCCATTCAAATGCTGGGTATTGGCCGCACTCAGTGCAGCTCAGGGGTGGACTATCGACTAAACTTGAGGGGATTATGTGCTATAGTGAGGATCGAGGAGCGTTAGGCGTTGGTGAGGGTAATCTTGATCTCCACGCTCTAAACACTCTCGATTAGTCCGGGTTCAAATAGAGCTGGCGGGGTGGCGGAAGAGATTTAAGGTTGGAACTTAGACGACAGATTGCCGACCACGTTCCTTACGGGCCCTGAAGAACATGCACAATCCCCAGACGGCCGTGCCGAACCAGAGGAGCATATTGACCATATCGATCCAGGCCGCGCGCTTCATACGAATGATGCCTTTGTTGCCTTCGGGATTCTCCTGCATGTACATCTTGCCAAAGATGCCGAAGAGGACCATGTAGAAGAAGCTATTCACTTGTTAGCAGAAATTCTGAAGAAAGAGGGGGGGCTCATTCGTACAAGATCAAAAAGTCAACACCAAAGAAGATCCAAGACTTCACGAGCGGGAGCATGAACACGACTGATGTAAGTGCCCCGAAAGCACCGCAGAACACGGCATATACCCACTTGGGGTCGGCATACTTATGCGCACTTTTAGCCTTAACTAGGTCTTGGGCGTACAGACCAATGACTGTAAGTCCCATGACGAACTGAAATAGGCGGGTGATGATGCGAGCGATGCTGCCAATACTCCAGTCGCTCAGGTTGGAAGAGGTAGATCCGGCCACGGACTTCTCCGACTTCATCGTCTTACGGCCAAGGAATCGGAGCATGGTGGTAATAACGTTCAGCATCAACTAATGCTATGGTCGAGAATTTATTCTGGAGTAGAACACTCGCGAACGGATGGCCTAGGGCAGGTAGTTTTGGAGTCGATTAGAAGTCGAGTTTTGGTTTCTGGGTTATCGAGAGAATCGGGTGTCGCGGTGATAAAATAGCCGTGGCAGTCGTAGCAGACAAAAGCGTTGTTCAGTCGCACGATTGCTGAGTGAAGAAGGATTGTATTGTGCAGGAAACCGGGAAAGTATGACTATTAGCTTAGGGTCCGGGCTTCCAGGCCTGGTATGATCGCTCTTTCGGATTTGTGATCGACAACGGAAACGGCCAAATAAGCACAGGGAACCACGAATGCAATAAAATAGGACAAAGGAATTGCACAAAGTAATAAGAGAAAAGGCCGATTGTCAAAATCGTGTGAACAATGAAGTGAAGAGTGAAGAAGAGTACTGTGAACTGATGACTAGACAGCTGATCGTATCGTGAACTTATATATTGCAAGGTGATGGAAGAGAGTGTCTGATGCCTCGATGTGTTTCATGCCTGTTGCCGCCCTGCGGTCTCGCCAAGGGAACCTGTTTTGCAGCACTTCCAATCGCTTGGCTTAGGTCATTAGCGCCCGCTGAGCATTCACCACTACGCAGGGGTCACGGCTGCTTTGATTGGCTTACATTGCTGCGCTCTTTTTGACCTCAAACGTAGTCACGATATTTCCGACCTGTTTCACCCTCAACCCAGACTGAAAGACGGTGGACAGGAGACCATCGCACAAGTTGGCGCCGGCCTATGAATTGGCGATTGCGACGGTACATGCCATTTATTCTTGTCGCTAGTGGAACCTCGAGGCTGAGAACCACCCGGCGCCACTCATTGGGCACTTCCTCACACCAAGTGTGGTCTGTTCTAATCAGGTCTGTGACTTGGATTTCTTGAGTCGGAAAATACTTTACATTGTCATGCCATCTCTCACCAAGGCCTGGATCTCGAGAGCTGCTTATGGAGAGGCATACTTGTAGCCATACTGCTCTTTCGCCTTGGCAATAGCATCCATGAGTGAATGCTCCTTGTCCGCAAACTCTTTGTCATCCTTCAGCCTTTGTAGATACGCTTCATTCCCGAAAGGACTCCTCGATGGAATCGAGATACCCTTCTGAACGGCGGGTCGAGCAAGAATCCGCACCCACCAAGCCTCCAGATTTGGGAAAGCGTCCAGGTCTACGCCAGAGAACCGAAGCGCGTTCACCCAACCAAAGCTAGCAATATCTGCGATACTATATTTGTTACCAACTAGGTAATCGGTGTTCTTAAGGTGGTTGTCGAGGATTCCGACTAGCCGCTCGGTTTCGCCGGTGTATCGCTGCATGCCGTATGGGATGCGTTCTTTTGCGGCTCTCTACCCATTCTTAGCCTCTCATCGTGGTGCATTAGTACATGCAACCTACATTGAAGTGATTGGCCTGACCTTGCATTGGTCCGAGACCGCCGTGCTGCCAGGCCATCCATTGTTCAGCGCGAGAGATATCGAGAGGGTCGGTGAAGCTGAACTTGTGGTCGAGGTCGTAGTGACGGGCAAGGTAGGCAAGGATAGCTGGGTGTGGTCAATTCTGGTACGGAGCTCCCAAGAGTAAGAATACTTACCCAAGCCTTCCTGCACAGCGAACCCACCATTATCATGATCCACGATGACGGGGATACGTCCATTCGGACCCAGCTTCGTAAACCATGGCTCCTTCTGGATGTTCTGGCTAATGTTAATACCTTGCCAGGTGTAGTCCTATTCATTAATCAGCAGTTTTTTTTTCCTTTTGCCAAGATCTATCGGACCTTTCCATATGCCTCCTTCAGCTCTTCGAGCAGGATCGAAGCTTTCACGCCATTGGGAGTGCCCCAAGTGAGAAGCTCGATACCCTTGTTAGCCTTGAGGCCATTAGGTCGTTGGTCGGCCATGTCGGGGAGGACGTGAAGGCTTCGCGTATAGGCGGCGTGAGGGTGAGGCTTCGTCGGGTGTCGTGGAACACGAGGTATCAGGGTTCGAGAAGCTATCTGTAGCCGTAGCGATGTAAGTGGTTGCGGTAGTGGCATCTAGGTAAGCTCAATGGCACAAAGGTGGGGATATATAGATGAGCTCCGAGCAAAGGTAACAATAGTGATTAGAAATCACTACGTCACGCTAACGCGATTGCGCGAGCGGGGAGGAGCTTCGTAAGAATAGAAAGGAGCTTGTGTCACCCCTAGTTGCCATTAACGCTATTCTTTACCGTGTGGAATCAGCAAAGCGATTAGGAATCATAACTGCGTTGCGGCTTACTCAGGCTGCTCCCGGAGAAAAAAACGCGATGCCGAGCAGGCTTATTAATCAGATATTCGTCGTGTGCGAAATTTGCTGGATTCTTGGCAATGCCCAGTCACCACTTTCCTCACAAATCTCATAGATTCAAGTAACTGCACATATCACCCTCTAAAAGGGAGAAGGACATTGTATAGTACGTGAGGCTTTTTAATAGGTCCTATCAGCCTATCTCACTAATTTTAAAGTAGATATAAAGCTAATTTAGGTCTATATAGATCTAAACTTCTCTAGACTTAGCTAGTTGTTAATAAAATAGATCTGTAGCTTGCTCAAACAGGCAAGCAGACACATCCAGCCCCTCTCTCTGTCCAGCAGCTTACTAGCTAGATTCATGGCTGAGTATTTCAGCTACGCGATAAGCATGCGTCCGTACCTATATCCTGAGTGAGGGGTTGATTCCTCGTGTTCGATTCTTGGCTGTAGTGGCTGTGGCTTCTGCAGCCTATAGCTGCATGTTGCTGCTCAATCCATTTTAACTCTGGCCCTCTTCTCACTTGTAAGCAGAAGATCATAAAACTATACTGCCAAGCCTGATCTGAACCTCTTCCGCCAATATCTCCCCGCTGTCAAAATCGTTATCATTACCAAGCTTATGCTTCTACCATGGATGACTCCAAACCTCCCTTATGTCCGCTAGACACACGCCGAAGCGGAAAGGAGCTCTGGGTTAAACTTTTCGTCGTTCATTTGACGACTACAATAGCATATTGTCATCTTGTGGGCATTCGCGAAGAGCCTGTCACCGTTTGGACCCTCTTTTACCACCTCTCCGCCCCTCTTATTACTGTCGTTCAACATGCTGTAGCACTCGGAATAATAGCCGTGTTTTCCCTCTACTTGGTCATCAGGCGAAGATTCAACGATCTCAAGACCATCCCACTTGCCTTCGGGTGGTTATTTGGAAGGGTTTTAGACGATGAAGAGCCTGGATATTCTGTGCTTCCAACCTCGCTCGAGCAGAAAAAAGAGCCCCGTGGAGCAGAGTGTAGGATCTCCAGCATTATAGCCGTCCTTGCCTTCCTTGCTCAATGCATTGGAACCATCTACCTTTACAGACGCCGGAGGCTACACGATGCAGTCACAGCGGCTGACCAGCGAGTCTTTGAGTTGGCATGTTCTGGAACGCTCACGGCCACATTATTACTTGGCAACCTACTCAGGATCCCAATCTTTGTTCAGCATGTCCCGTGTCCCGAGCACGAGGAATTCAGAACCACGGAATCCAGACTTTCCCTATTCATTCAGCCCTTTAGGCGTAACTCTCACTTCCCCTTTGCTATTTGAGAAGAAACTAACCGCTCCCAGTCTTCAACCATTCCAAGTGGAACTACCCAGTATTTCTTCTCGCATTGCTACCCGCTTACGGCAACGATCTCATCAACGTACTCAAAACAGAATCGGGAGTCGGGATTCTGTGTGCTCTGGCGTTGGAGAGCACCCTAGGTAGTATCCTTCTGCTGCAATTTCGATATGGACGAGTAGTCGCCACACTACTTCGGAGAATCGGGATACGACTCAGACAGGATGGGGCGCTGCCACGATGGATGTGGTTTTGTTTGCCTTGTTTCGCGGCGCTACTGGCTTTGCCTGTGGCGGTCTTCCAACTTGGGATATTTTCTTTTTTCATCCCTGTGGTCGTTACAACCAGTATCATCGATCAGATCTCAACACTGGATCACTGGCCGAGTAACACGAGCTGTCCGAAGCTGTGGAATGATCCTGCGTCGCAATGGATTTGGTGGCTTGCGTAGGCAACTTTCACACAAAGGTTCATTGGTGATAGTCGATAAGAGAGAGATGCAGATCTGAGATTATATATACAGCCACCACAGCCACGATTCTCTCTTCCAGAGGATTATGGTAGCTAGTCATTTCGGTTGTAGCATCACCAATTCCCTCAGCGGCAAATGGTCGGCATGGTTTGATATTTCTTCTCTATTCAAGTCTGAATTTCCCCCATTCCTCCACTAAAGCCCCTCGAGCCGCAATATGCCTGTTTTTCTTTGGCCCAAAACATCTGCACTTATGAAATCCCAGCCAAAGAGATTACTGCCGCGCGATTTACACCAGCCGGAACCTAGCCTCTTTCAGCCACTGTCATACAACTCCCTGCAAGGACGGAAAAAGATCCCAATTTTTTCTGGTAGCGAATCTATGCCTGCCTCTCAAGCACAACCTCGAAGGTCGCGCTTTTTTTCTCTTTTGATTGAATCTCACAGCTTTGAGTGTTCGCAATGTTAGGACCCTGAGGTCTACTAATTCGGAATATGAGCTTGCATCAGTGTCGCATAGCATTTTTAGGAGGAATATCACGTCGTCCTACCATCAGAAAGTGGGGCTATGAGGGAAGATTGAGATAAAAACAGAACATAAAAGGGCAACAAGCATCATACTGGAACAGTAGAG
Organism: Lindgomyces ingoldianus; assembly: GCF_010093535.1. Taxonomy (NCBI): domain Eukaryota; kingdom Fungi; phylum Ascomycota; class Dothideomycetes; order Pleosporales; family Lindgomycetaceae; genus Lindgomyces; species Lindgomyces ingoldianus. The sequence goes on along the minus strand of NW_022985182.1, from coordinate 630,019 downwards.
GTGGACTAGCGGGTAATAACACTTCCAGACAAACCTTCTCCTCATAGTTGTTCGTACATATCATACCCCATGACCGCGGAGGAAATGCAAGCACATGCCGAACGCATATCCCGCCGCGTAGATTATTGCTACGGGAAACCAAGTAGTCATTCTCAATCAGTCACCGAAAATGTTCAAGAGCTAGGCTCTCTACTAAACGAAATAGCAAAGAAAAAGGTCGCCGGACGCAAACCCCCATTACAGAAATATGTCGCGCTTCGAAAGAACATAGAAAAAGATTTACAGGACATGGAACTTATACCGGCTGGCTTCCTTCTCGTCACCGCAAAAGATGTGGAAGAGCTAAGCAGAACCCGCGTGCAAGCCGTGTTGGTCTACTAACTAAATATCGCAAACATGGCAATTCGAACAATACAAAGACCCTTTCAAAACACAAGATGGATGCTCGAATGGACTAAGCCTACAAGAGCGGAATGGAAAATCCGTTGGGGACAATACAAATGCGATTATACCCGCAGAGGGGGCAACGGATTAAGGGCATCCAGATACAAGAAAAATTTGGTTCAGTATGAGTGGAGAGATCGTGTTTTTAACGCTTGCGGGAAGGTATGGCAGGCAGGCAGAACAGGGCATGCCATTTTTGGGCAAAATTGATCCAGTCAGGGGGATGACGGTGGAGCTAGCCCATTGAGCAGGGCGTTGCGTCGGGGGCAGAAATGGAGTGACAGTCTAACAAAGGCATGCGAGTTATGATGACTTTGTCAGGGTACTCCAGGAAGGGTGCTAACCACCCCCCGATTTGTATATGCCAAGTTTCATCTCCACCACCAGGAGTAGGATTATCCGAAAAGCCCGGGATCCTGGAATAATGGTACCCCCAATTTTCTCCCTGTGTAATTAGCCAAGTGGTGGAATCTGCCACAACGGCACGACCTCAAGATCAATGTTAACACTAGCATTAACAATATCCGACACGCTACTACCCCACCCATCACTAGGCCTGGGTAACGTACCTTGTCTTGGTTAGTATCCCGTATTCCAGATCATCAGATATAAGAACTTACCATTCCATCGATAGATATAAAATGTACTCCCAGTAGCCGAGCCCTGGTAGGCAATCCACCTCATTCCATCCGTCCAGCCAAAATTCCTCAAAATCGCCCTCTCATTTGTCTCATCCCATACAAATCGCCAACTCCTCCAATCCACGACAAACGATGCGGCTGGCCATAAATGTGTCACTCCAGGCCCAGTATCAGTGTTCATCAGTAGAAGTGGGGTACCCGACGCGGTTGGTGGCTTTTGACCGTAGATGAGGATGAGTTCGGTGCTATTGCTGTCGGAATGGAATTGCTGTTCGTACAGTTCGGTGAGGTTTGAGTAGTTGAAACTGGAGGCCCATGGGTCGCCCGACGGGTAGATGGTGTAGGCTTCATGCGGTGCCCTTTTCGAGTTGATGTACACACCAGTGGTACGTCCGTTGTATGTGTCCGGGACTAGAGTGCGGCCGTTGATTCTTGCATCGTCGCTGACAAAATAAGTTTTGGATGAAGGCGGGGTGTATTTAAGGTACGTACGAGATAACGCGGAGGGCATAAGGCGCTCTCCAGTATGATGTGTCTGGGGGCGCGACTATGGATGTAACAAGCCCACTCCAGTTTAGTAGAAGGGGAACGATTACAGTCTTCCTTGGAAGGAGATTGTGGAACATGCTGATGAGAATGAAGAGGTGAAGATTTGGAAGCGAGGCATCAGGACATGAAAACCAAGCTTCTTTGTAACTGTTGATGGTATTTTGAAATAGACGGAAATAGATGACGTGTGTACCTGATGTAGTATTTAATCAACATAAATTGATTGTTGTCCTAAAATAGTCTTAGAAGCTAGGAAGCGAGATCAAAACACATCGTATTCAGGATTATCGACCGAGCGCGACGAATCCTTTGTTCCCCGTCAATTGTGCCGCCATAGATTGACAGTACCCGTTTCCACTAGCCATTTCATTTATCGCGCAAAGGTTGCCAAAATCTAAATAGGCAACAATGCGGTCCTATGAAAACTTTGAAGAAGAGCCTTTAACAAGAGATGAGCCTTGCAATAATCCCATTGCTATACTAAACTAACCTTATTATCTGAAACATCTGCAAGCTACTTAGACAAGTACTCTGCTATATCGGCAGAGTTCGTATTTGCTCTTGCAAGCTGTCACGGTAACAACCCACGACACCTATTGAGCCTTTAGAGGAAGCCTTCCTAAGAATCTCGCTTGTAGGCCTTACGCTAGCGCATGAGCAAAAACACCTGTCTGAACCTGCTCAGCTCTCTTCCTTATTCACGCAACGTATTTACATTCACTCGATACTGTGCGTAACAATTCATCAACGCTCCTCTTTGAGCTTTTGACTCTTTATCCGTAGCATTTGCGTGACACTGTGAGGGGCCAAAGCTGAGAAGCCTCAAGGAATAGAGCTTGATGTGCGGGTAACAGAGATTATAGTATCTAGAGAGATTGGTTGCCAATTGAGCTCCTTTTTGTCCGGCCTCAGTATCGCAGGTTTAGAGCTGACGGATGGCGGAGAGCATGGAGCAGTTAATTAGGTAATGAGAGACGACCTAGGTAGATTGAGGTGAGGTGTAAGGTCTCTGGAGATCGAGAGAGCTCAGAGGTAAATATATAGTAGCTAAAAGAGCGCTAGCCCTAAACAGGAAAGGGGTGAGAGGTGAAGGACGCACATTCACCCTGCGCTTGGTCACGTGAACTAGTTTCACGTGCGACATTCAGTTCGGTCTATCTCATACCTGGGGTGCTATCGGGTTTAACCCGTCACAAACATAAGCAGACTTGGAACAATAAACTAGAACACGAAGTAGGAATAAAAGTAGCCCGGCTTGTAAACTAGCTACTTGTTTATTGTAACTAGAGTATAAATAATTTAAATAAAGAAAGCACTATAAACAGAAAGCATAAAAGTAGGGGAAGGGTACAGAATAGTATTGAAAAATAAATATTTAAAAAGGCTTAAGAATGCATGCACCAGAGCATGAAGTAGAATTTATTGTTACTACATCTCCGCTTAACCTTAGTTATGCGTAGTGACGGTGTGCGGTATGCCGTCGCGGAAGTGGGGGTGGGGAGATAAAGAGAGATGGGTATACCTACACACCAGCCAGGTATACAGCTCACCTCCATACAATAGCGTTAGATTATTTGTAATTTTGAGTCGCGATAGCGGAGCGTTGCGGAGCCTCTTCTATTATGTAACCTGTATGTATTAAAAGGCAAACTTGAGTTAACTAAGAGCTAATAGACTGCAGGTAGGCATATGTAAAGTTATCAAATGCAATAGTAAGTAGTAGTAACAGATGAGATCTAATCTAAAAACAGCAGTCCTAGCCTCTAAGATTTTTAGCATTAAAGTTCGTCCGCCGTTCAACCCGCACGAAGAATTCCCATTGATAGAATGAACCGCGCCCTAGACGTTTCCATGGCTTTGAAGGATTTGCAACTGCTACATCAAAGTGTCTAAAGAGCTACACAATGTCAGGTTAAGCAATTGTTTGGGCATGGCTATGAAGGGGGCCTGAACATACCTCGACCACTAGCTTGTTCATTTCCATGTAGGCAATGTCAAGGCCCAGGCACTTTGAACTGCCGTGGCTAAACATTAAATCCAGGGTCCGCTGCATCTGCTTCCGACGTTCTTCATCTTTGTCAAACCATCTCTCTGGGCGATACACTTCTGTATCCTCGCCGTAGATCTTGTTATGCTGCAGTGCAATGGCATTAAATCCAACATAAGTGCCACCGGGTATATTGTATCCACCAATAAAATCGCCCTCTGGTGGCGCCATGCGCTCCCTTAGTTGCATTTCAGGAGGGTAGCACCGCAAACCTTCCGAGATACAGGCCTGGAGATAGGGAAGCTTTCTGGCTAATGCATTTGAGATTGGAAACGAGACTTCGCCGCGGGCAACCAAGGAATCAATCTCGTCCTGAAGTCTCATATATACACGTGGATTAGTGATGATAGCAAAGATTATGGCTTGAACTGCACTAGAGCCATTATCTGTGTTCGTGGCGCTAATTGACCGCTTAGCTCGTTGACTAGTACACCGAAGTTTGAAAGGTTTTGGCTTACAGCAATACAGAAAGCTCCGTCAAGGCTTGGTCAGCAGTCAGACCCCGATCAAAGAGGGAGTCCAACATATCGTCCCTGAAGATCTTGTTTCTCCGATCGGCTTCCCTCTGTGTCACAGCAGAGTGGATCACCTGGGCACCAACAGTTGGTTTGAGTACAACATTATGGCTTCATTGGAGCTACTTACCCGCATGACTCGGCCTATCCCTTCATCATGGCAAACTGCTGGAAAAACCGTCATGAACTTTCGAAGAGACGAATTTCCAGCAAGCCAATGAAGGAAGGTCGTGATCTCCGACAATATCGACATGCATTGCTGGGCTATCATACCTGTTCGAATCGAATGCAGAAATTTAAACATATCTGTGTCGTACTCGAGGCATCCGAAAGACTTGCCCAGACAAAGGTGGGACATGAAGTCTATATTAAGGAATGGAATGCTTCGCGACAAATCGAAATTGATTGTCTTGTCACCATGCGAAATGTAATTGCTATCGATCATCTTGATCCAGTGCCGAATGTGTTCGTCCATCATCACCTCAAGCTTTGGGTTGCCTTTTACCGCTATCTTTGATACGTTAGCATCACAGCGGTAGGACTGAAAGTGAAGGTAACCCACCCCAGCTCCGAGAATAGACCGTAGTAACTGATGCTTTTTGGGATCCCGCTCAGAGATCACATTCGTTCGCGTCGGCTCGAGCCGAAGCGCGTCGAAGAACGGTCCACGCGTGTATCTCGAGCCTACGGATAAAATCTTACGTGCGACATCCGGATCACTGATAAGGAGGCTCTTAGGCCCAACGCGGACAACTGATCCTGCAGAAACTGTGTAAGAGAAGAATACCCCAGCCATCCCGTTCGTTCTTACCATATTCTCTATCGAGCCTGCGGAAGTCTTCTACAGCCTTGCCCGTTACTAGCGATTGTACCAACCAGAGCCGCGTCAATCGTGCAACAGCTGGACCGGGTATTTTCGATAATGGATTGTTCCAGCTTTTCGAAACGCCAACTGAGTAAACAAGCTTGATACACACAACGAGCAAAAAAAGAGGAATGCCTATAAGAGGCCGCAATGCGGTAGATAGTACCATTTGGAGGTCGCTTGCTAGTACATTACAGTTCCAGTCGACTATTTATGAACCAAAATATGGATCGGTGACAGTCTTGGACATAGTGGATCACCGTAGGGGAGATTTGAAACCCCAAGTCTTCCGTAAGTGAGTACCAACTCCTCTCCAAATGTAAGAATATGAACGGCAAATGCGATTGGCTTTTCGGATGCGTGGGGGCTGTGCAGGGACGTCCCTACAGGATGGTGGCACAAACTTGTTAAAGGTCGTTCCAGAAGAATCTAGAAGGGGTCAGCAACATGATGCGTTGCTGGCAAGGTCCGGATGGGATGCATTGGTTTAATGGCCCCAGTCACTCCATGGAAAGATATGTATGATCCCTGCATTTGCACTCACCACCCTACATTAATAAACTACTCTCGGGGTTCAAGAAAACTACCTCATACTCCTGCATACAGTGGATGCATTGCATGCTGCATAGAATATTGCGCTATTCCTTCAGGCAGTCTTCTTTTGTACCCCTTGCTGCGACATGTACCACGTGATAGTCCTGCTAATACCTTCCTCGATGCTGACCTGGGGCTTATACCCTAGTCTCTTCTTAGCCTTGCCGATATTGAATGTACGTTCCAAGGTGGTCGGGAGAATCATCCTCGTCTTCACAGCTGGCTGTCGCGTTCCGAGCGTCAAGATCTTGTAGAACCACTCCAAGAGCCCTACGAAGAAGAGCAAGACTCCCTTCGGCAGCATTTTTGCCTTCGTCCTATCCACCGTATAGCCTGCTGCTACTGCGAGAGCGCGAGCAAACTCCCAAAAGGGCCATGGCTCATCATTTGTAACTACAAATGCCTCGCCGTCGACTCTCTCATCATCTGGAATAGGTTCTTTCGAGGTGGAGGCGCGAACAAGTGCTGCAGCTGCCAACATTTGTGCATACGCGTTGTTGCCAACATAGGTGAAGTCGAATTGATTTGTTCCTGAACCGATAATCACATTCTTCCGCCCCAATCCAACCATGTTCCCAGTTAGAAGATGATCGCCTTCGCCGAACAGACTCGCTGGCCTGATGACCGTAGTGAGCAGGCCATTCTGCCTGTTGCTATTGATAACCATTTGCTCTGCGACAGCCTTGGTATGCGAGTAGTACACCTTTTGAGCAGGCTCAAAGAAGAGAGGCATGTCTTCAGTCGCTTTAATGAGGTCCGTATAACTGTTGTGGACGACCGAAGAACTCGACGTGTAGACTAGCGCCTTGACAGACGTGGTGTTCTTGATGCATTCTAGCAGATTCTGTGTACCCCCGACATTGACTTCGTAAAAGCGCTTTCGGTTTTCGGAGAGTGGATTCGGCGAGACGGTGTGGAAAACAACACGAGGCGTATGTTGTTTGAGAACTTGGGTTACCTGGTCGGAGGAGGTTATACTGCCATTGATGTATTCAACGCCATCGACTAGATTGACTGCCGTGTTTACGTCCAAGACGACAATTTTAGACGTCACCTTCGATTCGATCAATATCTTGACGATGTGATGCCCCAGAAGGCCACAACCACCGATAACTAGGGCTGTACCGAGCACAGGTGTTTCTAGGTCTGCCATGATAGAACTCTAGGCAGTAAAGGAAAAATTATGTAGAGATCTTAAATGCCACTTTTTCAGAAGGTGAAATAGGAATCGTCCACGGTTTACGGTGGGGCTCCGTGGTTTGGGGAGCAGCTCCTCACTGCGATCGACGGAGATCATGTGTTGTTGAGACACCGATATTGTGCCACATTCCGTTGCTACTCGGAGCAGCGCCGCTCGAGGCAACCGTAATATAAAACGCAAATTACAATCGAACAACAATGCTGTGTTAACCTTAGAGGCTGCCTTTCACATGCGGAGTGAGGGGGTACTTAATTGATATCCAAAGTGTCGGGTGGGGGCCAGAACTTGTGTTTCTGCACGTGTAGGAGTAGGTAACACAGCTGCGAAACCATCTCAAGCTCCTCCAAAGGATGAGATTGCTGACTGTGTAACCAAGGTCGGAGTCCGAAGGGGGACCCTGCATCTGTCCAACGAGAATGCTATCGTCGACACCACCAACCAACCCCGTTAATCAATCCCATGAAGGCGTGTTCGACCTCAGGCCTAGTGTCACTTGTATATCGCGCACATGGTGAGCACTCTATTATAGTCTGTCGCAGGGCAGCTTCAACCGCCCCTCTCTAGACTTCACCGCCAGATACACCCTTCATCGTCGTTTCGATTGAGTCAGTCTGCACAATGGATCCCTCTAAGCTTCCCCCGGAGGTACTTGCGAACCAGCCTGCCTTTCCTCCTCCATTAGGAGTAAAACCCAACTTCGACAACCCGTCCGACACGTTGGCAGACCCACTCACTATCGTGAATGGAGTCTTCGTGGGTTTGGCTTTCGCAATTGTAGCAATGCGGCTCACTACTCGGAAATTCATCTGTCGTCAAGGACTAGCTTGGGACGATAGCAAGATACCCGAAGCTCCGCACATACTCAAGTCACTAACTATTAGAAGCTCTATGTGCGGTCTCGATGCTCGGATCTATAGCCCATACGACGCTCTGTCTTAGTAGTATCAACATCGGATACGGCCGTCACTTCTGGGACATACGCGCGATTAGCCTGACAGAGGCAAAGATCAAGAGACTGAGCGCTATCGATATCATCTACGGCATCGTTATGTATTTTATCAAGATGTCCCTGCTGCTACTCTACTATCGGCTGTTCCAGGTCTACTCATCATCGCGCAAACTAGTTCTCGGGGGTATCTTCATGTGCACGTTGATATCGCTGCCTTACGTCGGAGTCGCCATCTCGCGTGTTGTCATATGCTCGAGTTTTAAGGTTAATCTAGAACATCTCACATACTGCTACACTAAGCCTGTCAATACCGCCGTCGCGACTTTCGGAGCAGCGAATGTTATCAGCGACTTTTACATACTCACGATCCCCATCGCTCGTGTACGAAGCTTAAGTATTGATTCAAGGGCGAAGATGGGTCTAGCGGCGATCTTTACGGTCGGTCTTACGTAAGTCTTCACCATTATCATTAAATATTCATCCTGACCGTGACTAGTGCTTGTCTCATGAGCATTGTGCGACTTATCTACGTAGGCGTCAACTTCAACAAATCGGATCCCTTCTATCGTGGCGCAGCAACCTCCATTTTCAGGTACACTGTCATCCTCTTTCCTGCTGAACTGCAGAGTAACAAATTATTTCTAGTGCCGTCGAAATGAATCTAGCAATAATATGCAGTTGCTCAACTGCCTTTCCATCCTTCTACCGCCGCGGAAAAGAAGTCATGAGTCCCCTTCTTCGCTCTTTCAGCCGAAGAACGGGCTCTAACGGCAGTCGAACAAAGCAGGAAAATCTCGGCCACTTTGAGCTTAATGTCCATGGTATGCTGGATGATGACTCCGTCATGAAGGGTAGCTTGGAGCCTATCGTTCAACCTATTGGAACTCCTCATACTCCCGAGAAGCCTCCTCGTATTTTGACACTGAATATGACGAGGGCGACGATTGATGTTGAGAAATAAGGAAACGAAGGAGGCCTCGAGGGTTCGAATGCGTACAGCTCCTGTGATTTTACAGACGGAAGGACAACTTGTGGCCTATTACGAAGTAGGTGTCGGGATGATCTCACTCTTCTGGCCTCGACAGTATCACTACACAGAATAATTTGGAGAACCAAGAGATTACGTTCCATTACTCCCGCTATTCCTATTCAAAAGGCCTCCTGAAACATGTAGAAAATTTAGGGATTCCGCTTTTGCCTTTGCGGGGCATTCATTCAGTAGTTCGAATGAGACATAGAATCGAATTAGGCTTCTAAATATAGATTACTTGCTAAATCGACCTTTACCGGCTTCTATTCATTCCAGCCCAAATGAAAGGTCGTCATCCGTTTAATCACGCTTTTGAATGTGTAATGATCCAATACCTACGCCAAAAACCTATAGACGTAGTGTTATTTTGGGTCAGAACCGCAAGACAAATAGTGGGGAGGGACTTCAAGGGCTCGGTAGGACGAGTGCTTATGTATCAAGAACCCTTTAATACGTCTTTTTCACAGACTTTCCTCCTTGGGGCTCGTCTTCCAAATGACTTCACAAACTACGATTCAGGAGCTCCACTCTACATGGGTATCCATCTTTAGGATGCGTTCCTGCCGTATCTGTCTGATATGCTCTGTCTCCATATACAGTGTTCGGCTCGGTTGCTACCACGCCTAATCTCTTGCCCAATGTCTTCAAAAATCCCATATTCATGGCCTGCAACTCATCCCATTCTTCATACGCTGGCTGAACAATAAACCGCCTCGCCGTCAAAACCAGAGCGATCCGCATTTCATTGTATACTAGAGTTATCCCAGGGCAATTCCTAGGCCCCTGCTCAAAGGGACGATAGGCTGCTGGATTGGGATACAATTCGTGCTCTGGATCAACGACGAAGCGCTCTGGGAGAAATTCCGTTGGTCGTACCCAGAAATACGGGTTCATATGCATAGCTGCATGGATAATCGTGGCGCATATACCATCCATAGGGTAAGAATTATTGTGGCGATCGGTGAGAACAACATTAGAGACTCCAGACCTCAGCGTCCCCGCTGGTGCGTAATGACGTAATGTTTCTTTAACAACTGCAAGCGTGTAGTGGCACTGGTTGAGTAATGCAGGCTTTTCCTTGAGCATGTCTGTGGCTTCGACGACATTGGGTCCGAAAATTGCATCGTGTTCGACACGGAGCTTCTCTAAAACGAGAGGATTCTGTGAGAGTAGGTGATAGAGATAGATTATGCTGGATGATGTAGTATCATTTCCCGCAAAAAGGAAGAGGCGTATCTGATTGCTTGCGTAGCCAGTAAAATGTTCATTTAACTCCCCAGTGCTTGTAGAATTTCCGGAAGCATTTCCTTGTTCTGCGATATAACCTTCGAGAGCAATCGCGATGATGGACTTTGCACGACCTCTCTTGGCAATTGAAGTCTGTCCAGTTTGGAGTTCTAAGAAGCGTGCTTGGAGTTCCTTTCGAATGAACCTTTTGATGATACGCCCGTAGTATTTTTGGACTAAAGGCCGAAGTGGATTGGCCCAAATCATTGGGTTCCACATGGAGTGCCAGTTAATGATAGTGTTGAAAGCGTGCGGTAACACATGATCTTGATGCTGATAATTAAGATCCACATCTCTGTGTTTCTATCAGTACTATAGACAGCAACTGCAAGCGTTGGCATATATACAGTGTCACTTTGGCAATCACTTCTGTTGTCAATCTCGTGGTTAAGTCCTCGAGCTGAAAGAGCACTTTTCCTGCTCTCTCCTCTAATTTCTCGCAGAAAACTTGGACGCAGTCCACGATATATGGCACATATGTTGTCATGTTCGCCGCGCTAAATCCAGGATTAAACAGACCTCGCCATAATTTCCATTCTTCACCATTCATGGAAATTATACTCGGTCCACCCACAATAGGCTTCATAGAGTCCTCAGAGTTGTGCCGGGTCTTGGGAAGATTGTACTTGTTGGTTATCTGAACGGCGACTTCCGGATCAGCTACTATCAGCAGGGGAGGAGAAACCGGCCATAAGTCCACGAGAAGGACTTCGGTGTCTGTAGCCCCTAGGGCAAGCTCTCGTAGAGCCGTGGTCCAGGCGGCCGCATCCGAAGGAAACTTGGATCTGGCTTTTTGTAGAACCAGAAGATGGCCGAAGATCCAGCTCCAGTTTTGTGGCATTCGCTGAAGAAGAATCAGAAGAAGAAGATCGGAAGAAAAATGGCAGACGAACGAAGCCTTGTCTTCGGAGCTGGTGGATCTTAGCTCGCTGTCGGTAGGACACATAGATGAGCCAGGCGAGGCTAGAGATGAGTGTAACTCCAATTGCGAAAGGAAGAGTAATCCATGCCATTTTTACAAGACGGCAGCTAGTCTCCAAAAAACCCGTAGGTCAAGCTTGCACGACTAGAACCCCAAAGTACACTCCGGAAAGTAAAATGTACAATCCACGACAACACGTTAAAAAAGGTGGTGGGTGCTAAAGGGCGCAGGCCAAAAGGTGACGCAGCTCGCACCCAAGTGCAAGATGATACTTTAGCACAATCGCCGTGAGCCCTTTGCATTTGCGGATGATTTGTGATAATGCCGGGGCTACCTAATCGCGGCTTGACGGCCGCACATTCCGGCCTAACGCCGATATACATGCAAGATATCTAGAAGCAGGGTGGCGAAGAGCGGTTTGTGAATCTCCGGCCTCCAAGGATGGCGCTTACGCTATCTGAATACCGTGAGCAATGTTACTTAGCGACGAAGTGGCAAGACTGCATATCTCACTTGCAGAAGGAACTTTAAAGAGCTGACAGGGCTTGCAGTATATTCGTGTGGTAGCATCTAGATGGAGTCCGAGGTCGCATGCATTTTGATTATCCGGGAGGCGGAATGTCAAATGAAGGTGGCGATGTCGCTACATCGCTCCAAGAATATGCCATGTTTCTGGAGTGTAGCGCATGAGTGGCCTGGTTCATAAGACGTCGAAGTAAACATCTCAGGATATGATTGCCATCCCCATTCATCCTGGGGCGAAATGCATTGGTCTATGAACCAACCCATTCGCCTTTCGACTCGAGTCTAGTGGTATGGAACATGGGGGGTACCCCCAACTACACAGTACAAGTCCCTGGGTTCCTTTGGGTGGTAGGAACTCTGGTTCGACCGTAAAAACTAAGCCATTCATTGGTTAAGCTGTTTGTGAAGGCTAACTTCGGCAACCTAATACACAATGAGCCCGGTGCACAGATCATGCTCGGCTTAGAATTTGACCCAATTTAGGTTAAACACCTTGGCTCCCGCCCAAATGTGCCTAACACCTGCAGGTCGAGCGCCAACCCACGTTCCACAATTCTCGAATCCAGTCGTTGATTAGCCAGGCTTCTGCTTTCTCACCGAGAGGCAAGGAAGACACAGCATGGCCTGGACGGCGGACGCCCCTCCCGTCAGCCTTGCCCGCGCCCATGGTGGAATGCAACATCATGGCGTGGTTTCTCGATACACCCTGGCGCCATTGTCTAGGCACCCCAGGCATGAGACGACTGGATTGATCAACGTGGAAATGCTTGGCAAATTAGCTATCCACTCTGACAGACGTCTATCAGACTCAGTCCGACTTATCCGATGAGGTATTCGGGCATTGTCCGGGTGCATAGTAGTACTTTCGCACCTTGTCTAGACGCCCGTCTGAACGATAAACGGGCCTCCGACGTGAGCAATCTAGCTAGGTTACCAATCGGGGGCTTCGGGTTACAGCAGTACCACAGAGGCCTCTTGGAGCTACCTGGGACTTCTCCAATCACCTCTAGCCAAGAGCAGTGAATAGAGTTGTTTTAAGTCGAGCCAACTCTCCGGACAATAGAACCCTCAGGATGAACGAGGGTTAACTACGGCGTAGACTTTGGTCCGGCCTGTCGAAGTCCGGCTAGCTCGGCCGATTGGACGGCATGTAGATCCACGCCATGGGAGTGAAACAATTGGCAAAGCGTAGCTAAACTTAACAAATGTTCAAAACACAGTCTAAAAATAGTCCAACAACGAAAAAATTGCTGAGAAGATACCTAAGTATCACTTGCCAATGTGAGTTCTGCTATAAAAAAGTAGACAAGTTATAGGTTGGACAAACTATTCAAGAGGCCATCCATGGAATATCGGGTCTAAAGACTGAAATTTTGTATTACAACAAGATCAACAAGAATGCACGTGGAGTATCCTGCCACTAGAACACACACACTCCAATTGAAGACATGGCGGACGACGGCACCTTTCTACAATCAATATCGAGAGAGCAACAGATCTTCCCTCTAATTTCCAGAACTCCGTTCTCTTCTCCGAAAGAGAATTCTGCTCGTAGGAGAGGGGAATATGATAGTAGTCCAGGAGAATACCCCAGTATCGCTCTTATTCTCAAGCTTGAAGTCGTAGTTCATGAGCATATGCACAATCACTTGTTTAAGTGCATGTGACACATACCATCTCCCCGGACTGCACCTAGAGTTAGTTGGACGTCGCAATACTCCAAGGTCCCATTATCTTACCAGGCTTTTTTAGGAGGCCCCCAGTACAAGTATCGGTAGCTCACATCTGTGAACTTCGCGATAGCTTCGGTCTCGCATTGCTGCTCATGCTTCGGCAGGAAACGTCGTGCATCGAATTGATCCGGGTTGGGGAAGATATCCGGGTTTCGGGCGCGCGCTTGGTGAGGAACTGCTATCAGGTTTCCAGGAGGGATATATACACCGCTAGGTAGTGTGAAGGGCAGTTTAACCTTTTTTTGCACTGTCACTTCGATAGCTGTTAGTGCAGAGGGGCTTTGAGCATGATGGCCAACTTACAGGCTTCAGGTGGATTAAGCCGAGCCACTTCGAGAAGAAAACTATCTAGAAGATACATTTTCTTGAATGGATCCTCCGACTGATTGTGCCTTTCTCTAGTGATCTCGTCTCGCAGGGGCGGAATGTATTCCGGATGATGGCACAGAGCATACAGCACGTATACTAAAGTCTTTTTTGATGCCACAACGTGGGTTAGAAAGAAGATCTAGTTAAGGATGGCAAGGTAAGAGCTCACCATGGACATCTGATATGAAGATGCCATAAGTATGCCGATGGTCTGGCCGACTAGCCGTTTAGTGGCGCGCTGAGCAGGTGTGCGTGATGACTCAATGATCCATTGAATACAGTCATCCTTAAGTTTGTGTAAGTAATAGGGCAAGAAGGTGATTCCGTAAGGCTGCTTACGTATGTTTTTGATGTATCCATTGTTAGTTGGCGACGAATTCTCTCATTCACGACCGGAGTGATAAAGTCGGCAAGCTTTTGCATCGAACGCCTGTAGCCCATCATTAAAGGAGCGATAACCCTGCAACCGATTACTTCCGCTTCTCGTGAAGCATGAATTGTGGAACAACATACGGAGTTAAGATCGATGGAAGCTGTCGACAAATCTCAGCAGTCACGACCACGTCTTCAGTATAGCGAATCGCTGTGTCGACACATCCGGGTTTTTCTGCTACTACAATCAGCTTCTCCTTGGGCAGGATGTTTCTACAGACAGCTGTCCGCTTACAGAGTTCGTCGCCTAGAATGATCCGAACGTTCATCTCGTCTATCACCGTTCTCGACAGCATATAGGTGGAGACGGAGGTGTACCCTATCACGAGTGTTAGCTTGACCAACAGTTAATGAAAGCTCCAGCAGAACTTCATACCATCGACCCTGCACCCTTTACCAAGCGCCTTCTCAAACCCCTGCCGTATTCTGCTTTCAATGACAGGTCGGAGCACAGGGAGATGCATTCGCAATAGAACTTTAATGACCCTCATTGGTATACTAGAATGTGGATCGATGTCTCCGACCTGGAATCCATACATAGTCCAGTAATTCTTGAGCCGCTAAACCGCACTCAGCATTATGCATCCTGGGAGCGAGATTGATGACTTACATCTGTCATGGCCTCAGGGAAAGATAGAACCGGCTCGTCGATGTCACAAACAGCCTTAATGTCATCTTCTGTACATGCTAGTACTGTATATTCTCCTAATGATGGTATGGCAAAAGCTTGTGCATGGCCGCGATCCTGATAACCCCGAAGTATGGTTCTCGGAGCGTTAAGAATGAAATCGAAATTTTTAAACCATGTTAGAGGTGAGTATGGCTTGGACAGAATGCGGACATTTTTCTAGGAGAGTAAGCATCCAACAGGAAATATTCCAGATGCTATCTCTACTTACCGGACGAGACAAGTAGGTACAAAAAGAGTGGGTGAGTTGCAAGAGGACAGAAACTGTAAGGACACCTAACGCAAGTTCAAGGTGTCGGTTCAGAAGAACAAACCTTAGTTGTTGAAATATGCCTTGTAACATGTTGGTCACTGAAAGTAAGCTCTAGGCGTGTACTCCATGGTGAGGAGCGCATGCTGTTAGATTTTGAAATTTCCTAAGCTGATTGCTGTGCCATTCTGCTCCTGAACTTTCTAAGGTTAATAATAGCTTAATTAATTATCCTGAAGCTCAAGGGCACGAACGGAGACCGAAAATAAGCCGGAAATATGGGACCGGTGCGATATACCCCACGACGTGAACGCAGGGCCAGACCACTCGTCTGGGATCTGCACACCCTCTTGGAAACAACCCTGAGTAGTTCCCGCCATTCCGCATAATGCGCCCCCAAATTTACCAAAGACTATCTCTGCGCAGTGTCTGCCTTCTAATGCCTGAATTGATGCTTCGCAATTTCCATGAGTAAGTGCGAACAGCTCACTCTGACTTGAAATCATCCACTCCCACTATTTTGCCTTGCAACAGCTCCTGGCTTCAGGATTGACCGACCTTGACCGCCATTTCTTGGGGTGAACAACCCTGACTTCAACCTCCATTCTGAGGTATGGCACTGACCGACCTCACTCTTCCCCTTGCTGTGGTCGCTGCGGTTGCACTCGCACATATTCTTATTGTGGCTGCCATTCCTTTAGCAGCTGGCAGTGGACTCGGGTACATTATCTTGGTGGCCTACATGCATTCCCGTGCCTTAATGCAATTCTAAAAAGCCAATTTGTAAGTATTTGCTTCCTTGTTGCCCCTTAAGCTACCTTCTTGTCCCTTAAGCTAACCACGCAACAGCTCATGCTAGTTGGGTGGGGTTGGCTGTCCCTTTCACACACCAGTCGATCGCGCACCCCGCCGAAAGAGAACGCCTCTCAATCAACTACCCCAATAAGACGAAATATATCTGAATGAAATCTAGTCTACAGTTGCTGTAGGACTAGTGCATTAATGCTTGTTATAGCCTTGAATATGGCAATTTGAACATGTTGGTGCGTAATATGACCATGGTTTATTTCCTTAGCCAGTCCTATGATGGCGGTAGGAGATACTTGCGTAAAGTCTAACACAGGCAGTGTACCACAATAATAACCTATGACATCTACTAGGCTTCTGGAGGAAGCCTTCCTAAGGATCTCGGGTATAGGCCTCACGCTAGCGCATGAGCTACCCTAATCAAACATTTGTCTGAACTTGCCTAACTATATTCCCCCTTCATGCAACATCTTTACATTCACTAGATACTGTACGTAAAAATTCAATGCTCCTCCTTGAGCTTTCGACTTTTGTCCGTAGCATTTCTGTGACACTACCCTCTAGATGGCTAATAAAGCTACTTGAAAAGTAAAGAAGAACCTTAACAAAGGGATAGAGAGAGGATATAATTGCTTAAAAGAACGCTAAGCAGCATCTTGAGAGCAAAAGGTCTGAAGAAGCAGCGCGCTTAGGTGTAAGCAAACAGGCTCTTGTGCGCTGTAAACGCGGCAGAGAGCCTAGGCACGATCCACCTACATGTATGGAGGATGCTGTAGATACTGATTAACTACGCAGGCACAAACACACCGGAACTAGGACCAAAGTTTAAGGAATGCATGAGCTGCATCAAAGATAGTTAACACGTGGATTATGGAACTGGAGAGCGAGATCTAGTAGTTTATGTGTGCGTATTGGAAACACTCAAGACCCTGTCACAACTTTGTTGCTAACTCAGCATATTCAGTCAACAACAAAGCAACTGTAGAATAGTGCATCTTAGGTCGATTCAGTGATGACTCAAATACAAACGTCTCGGACACGAGCCATATAAGCCACGAAATTCTAACTACAGCACCATATAGACTGTGATTACAAAATTAAAGACGAAACGAACACTTAAAATTTATGCGATGTGTTAGGGAACTTTACCACCGCCGCTCGCTCCTGAATAAGCTATCTGTATAAGCAACACAGTATGACAATCCTTGGGAAGAGTGAGTGATATCCGAAACGTAACTCACAATCTGCTAATACAAGGGAAAATAGTTTTTATGACAGTAAAAGAGCTTTGCATCAGAAGCCGAGCAAGAAGATAGACGTGGACGTGAATATCTTCTCTGCAACTCGCATCAACAGTTCCACCTTAATACCCTTGACCTCCACCTTGACATTCGGCACGCCAGCCCATGTTCAATCGCCGCGTCTAAAAACAAAAGATTTAGGTCTTTAAAGGGTGCACTTCCCAGCATCATTCTTAGCGCACTCATCGGCCTAGTACTCATCCTCGGCGCAATTCTCTTATTACACTGAAAGCTACGAAAGAAAAAAGCACAAGGCTATTGAAATGCCGGGGCACGATATTAATGAGCGTGAGGTGCATTAATTCGCGGGCTACTGCCATTGTAATGCGCTACCGCTAAGCGTGAAGGGAGAGTACCCCATACCAGCCAGGTCATGATCAAGGACCGTCGGCAGAATCGAGAGAACAGGCGGCAAACGAGCTACTGGCTAGCTCAATACTGAGACGATACCTGATATATAGAAGAAAAATAGAATGGTTATAATAGAAAGAAATGGCATTCAAAGTAAACCCGCCAGGTGAAAAAAAAAAAAAAATTGGTTTGAGGCCTCATTTCCAATGAATTTCGGTTCGAATCACCGCTTTCTTCAATGCATGTCAACCTACAAATCTCTTTTAACATCTTTTTGATGCATGGCTTGCCGAATTCTATGTATTTATGGTACTTGTGGATAATTTCGAGATCGGAAAGGACACGTCATTCGCACAGTAATCAGAAGCGGTGACCAGGAGGCGATGATTAGAGGACAGAATTCAGAGAGCGGTGATCGGAAGACCGCCATTTACGCAGTCAGAGACCCGGCTGTGCCTGTGGCGAAGGCAACCCAGGTAAAGGCATGTTTGCAGGTGATTTTACGACCACACTTAGATCCAAAAACTTCAACTACTAAATTTCTCCTCGAGCTCTCAAATTACTGGTACGTGTTGGGCGCGCCTAGATCTACACGCCACTCCCGATAGCCCTTTCTTTCTGTATGGGGGACGTACGTCTTTAGACTATAAATCCCTTCATATCAGCAGCACTAACGGACGCAGGGCGAGGCCAGCGGTTGGGAACGATTTCAACAAGTCGAAGGATCCATTGAAGCCACAGTAAGCAATTGCTAGTCCAGACTGTATATTCTGCGCACCAGAATTTTCAGACCCTCAAAGCCATACCCAGAAACCCAAGATCAAAGTCTTACTATCCCGATTTGGAAACTAGATCCCATCCAATTCCCGCTCAAATTCCACAAAGACGCGGCAATGTCGAAATTCAAACCCGCGATAGCAACTTGCCCCATCAACTCATTCGTGAATGCCTACGCCATCATGCAGGGCTTCGAACCTATCCCTTACAAAGGGGATAACCTCCCGCTAGCCTCCCTCTGGTATCCCGCCTCTAGAGACTGCGTCTCGAACGTAATGGACGCGTTCTATCTTACTCGCATTGATGTTACGGATCCGGATAAGAATCTTTCAAAGGTGATTGAGCAATCGCCGGCAATCAACTGCTCCTTTTGCCTCGTTCACTCGAATATCATTCTTGTATTCGATAAGATGACGAAGGAGCATGATAAGCATGTTGAAACTGTGAGGAGTTATCTCTATCGCGTTCATGGGATGGGTTCTGTGGTTAAAGTTATATGTCGAGGTCAAGCAAAGGCGGAGGATGATAGGGCGGGGTTCTATCTGAAAGCTTCTCAAGCTGGGGATATGGTGTTGGTGGTTGAATGGGACTACTAAGGAATGAAACACACAGCAGGACATTCTTGGGGGGTGGGGAACGGGCCATTCATTCCATGGTTAGGTTATCTCCAGTCTAATATGCGGCCTGCTCTTTGATACTACGTTCTTAATGCTTATGTTTGTGTGTTTAGGACCTACTGGCCAAAAGTTCATGACCTACGTATATTTGAGTGAAATCCTTAACAAAGCGAGCTGAATCTCGTTACCAGCGCACCGGTCATCGCCAAAGCTAGCAGAACATGTTTCGAGTGAGCTATTCCCGTTGTCTAACTCACGGCAATTGTAGTACTTACCTAAACGGCACTGGAATCCCACAGGCAGAAAAAGAAATAGAGCAAAAAGCTCTTAAAGACGGGTAAGACTCCCTGGACATTTGCTAGTTAGCTTGTAGATTCTCATGAACCTATCAAGAGCGAACAAGCAATCGGAAATAGAGCCGAGCCCCTCGAACTCCGATAAGCTAACTAGTAACCCCGAGCTAATCATAGCCTACAACGCACCCAAGAACGAGCTCCTATACTCCACCACTATTGGCTGCAAATCCCCACAGAGTGCAAAACACTTCTTCTTCTAGCGCGCCTCGTTCTGATACCTAGACAATGAGGCGACAATATCCAATCTCCGCAACGCTTTGGTGTATGGTCGCATTGAATTTGGCGAGCCAGCGCAACAGGTGCACGAACTAGTCCAGCCGATCGTTGCAATCAGTTCCTCCCGTACCGTTTCCACGCTAATGTCGTTTTGATGTTTCCTCAGACAAGCCAAGGGCATGGAAGCATATTATGATGTTAGTGGATTGTTTGAAGGGACTCACGATCTATAGGAACTAAACGATATGTGTGGGAAGGACCAATGACTGAGAAGGTTGGGTTCGAGTTGAGGGCCTTGACGGGAGGTCCAGATTATGGTGATCGATCTTTGGAACGTGCTCGAATACAATGGTGACTATTGCACCATTAGAAGAGATAGAAGAGAAAATATCCCCTAACATTAGTAGTGGTGCTGTATGCTAAATCTCGTATTAGCGCCTGCAGCTAGACTAAGAGACGGACGCAACGTTTACAGTTGTTTCTATTACCCGAAAGATGAATCGAGATAGCGCTAGATACCATTTCCAAGCCATATTAAAATCCCTGGAAATAGTAGCCTTCGCAGCATATTGTTCAATGTGAACGACACGGCTTCGGCCCAACAGCAAATACGCTTCCACAGAATGCATAGTGAAGGACCGCAGACACACTAAGACATGTATGACCCTTCCCTCTACGGTAAGGCGAGATGGATTAGTGCTCGGAAATAAGTGGACATAATGGGTGCCATAAAAGAGTGAGTCTTTATGTGACCCTTTCCGTCCAAAATTTAACTTACTGCCAGCCAACTATCCCATTCACCTAACGATCCAATCCAATACCAAAAGTTCTCCATACCCACAACCTTTTAGCAAATGTATGTAGCGCATGTGCTTCTGTCCATAGTCATTCCAACAGTCCCCAGATGCTCACCACCCCCATCGAGATCATCATCGATTACTTTACCCCCTGATGCTGCGAGTATTACAATCCCGGGCATGACTCAATTATATTTATCCCTGATTATAATGCTCTCATAGAAGGTATGTCATCCCCGACATCATGCTGCTACGATCAATCTAAGCTTGCAGTGTAAACGGGGAGGCATTTTGGCAGGCGGAATGGTGAATAATACGGAAGTTGAAACATGTCTGTGCCAAGGATCAGCCATCCTTCATGCTACTAATGGAGGTGATGTTGTGCTATTTAAGCGTCGTAGTGTTCTAGTCGTAGGAATGAACATATTTGCTATCAATGCTACCCCCAAAGAGGAAAGAGAACATGGCATACCTAGCTAAGCATTTCGCCCTCAATTTGTCTAGATAAATGCGACCAAGATCATTAAACGTTACTCTCCCAAGCACACCACCTAAGTCGAGATACTTCTTGAAATGGCCCACTTCTTTGACAGCAGCATGGTAGCCCATATCTTCGAATATATTTTCGACGTTGACAACGCGGAGAAAGTTAGGTTTCTTCTAGAATCGGTGAGGGATTATGTGCTTATGTTGGTCAACGTGCTGGATTGTTCCTATTATAGAGAAACTCGGTCTTGCGGCGAATAAGCAATTTCGAACTTCGCAGTCATCCTACACGAAGGAAAACGAAGAGTCAGTACCCAATTTCCTTTCAATTAGGAAACAGCCTTGTTCTAAGGCAATTACTGCATATAAAGCAAGTGCTGCGCTGGGCGTCTTTCTGGATGGTTGAAGAGCTATCTTGTTAACACTTGCGACTTACTTCTTGCTATTTGGGTGGGAAGCTAGAGAGAGTGATGGAAGATTCACTTTATCATTAGATCTTAGAACCACTGACATCTTTCCCCTCAGGCATCTCAGTCATTCGCTATAGATCATATCTCTTTACGCTTACGAGACAATATTTTACCGCAATATGCGATACAAAGCACTGAGACTATATCATCCCTTCAGTCTATTCCACTCCAGTCCTCAAACTCAACAACAACTAAACCCATACATACTGCGCCGCCCGGAAACCCCGAAGAGAGCTCACGGGGCAAGAATTCGCAGAAATCAAAGCGCGGAACTCGTACATTCACCCTATCGCCTAGCCCTTATTAGCTTCACTGACCCGATGAGCCAAAGCCTTCGTATGCCTCCTCACTGAGAAAGATATCATCAAGCACTGCCCCATCAATGTGGCAGCAGAAGCAAGCTGCTGACTAACAAGCAGCAACACTTCCCTTCTAAGGGGGAGTTTTAGGTAGGATACAGAACGCCCGGCTAGTGACTCGTATCGACACAAGGCTTGGCTATCATACATTGGTAACGTCTTATGGAGATAGCCTGGTAGAGTTAGGGTCGCTGAGGGTCCGGAATCTGATATTATTCCCCAGGCTGCGAGCAATGGTGTATGCTTGGCTGCCTTGTGTTCCAGGGTGTGCTGTCGGCGGAGTGGATGAAGAGGGTTTATGCAATGCCGAATTTTGAATGAGTCGGTCACGAGTTCAAGCGGATAGGGAATGATGAGCCGCCCATGTTTGGAATTTGTCGTTGTCCGGTTAGAATGATATGAAGGCTGACTGGATTGCATGCTATCGGATCAGGCAGTGAAGCTACTCGGGAAACAATTCAGGGGCTTAGATAGCAGCCTTCCAAGGCCAGTATATGTCGAGTTAGATAGGGGTTAAAGATGGCGTTCTATGAGGAGTTGAAAGAATGACATGCCACCCACCCTCCCTCTTGACCTGCGTACCTGAATGCTCAAATATCCAGTAGATATGTTCGCGTTTATGGCGATGTCTCCCAATCCGGGTTTGCGCTATTTGTGGATAGTGCGAGCTAAATCCCAAGCCACGGCCGGTCTTCCACATTGCTGGAAACCGTTAGATTTCTTTTCTCCAACAAACTACCAGCCCCTGCAACGCGTCCCCATGCAGCCCAAACTCCGGCACTCTAGCTACCTCCCTCCTCCCCAACCACGCCCTCCCAATCCTCCCACACTCTTCCACCACCGTCCCCTTCCCGCGCTTCCCGTCCTTCCCGTCCCCTATTTCCACATCCGCTCTCCCAAACCGCCCATAATCTTCCAAAACCTCATTCCCCACGTACAAAACTGGATCCCTATCCCTCAAAAACACCGGAAGAAGTAAATGCCAATCCACAAATGGCGCGAAAACCCATGACGATGTTTTAATGAACGTCTCGATATTTGAGGTCGAGACGGCGATGGAGAGGTTTTGCAGGAATGCGCGGTCTAGGGTAGTAAACACCGGGTCTTGGGCGTAGAGGTTGATGGTCTGGGGATGTGGGGAGATGAGATCGAGGATAGCGAGGAATAAGACTAACTGCCACAGACTTCTTTTCCGGTGCTCCCAATCAAGACTGAAACTCCCGATCCCGATGCAAACGGCGGAATTGACATCCCAATTTCTCTTCCCTAGTAGTTCAGCTAGTTGCTGAGCACATGTTGTGGTCTTCCACTGCTGTTTCATTTTCGATAACTCTGCTTCGAGTTTTTGTGCAGTGAGTTCAGAGACGATCTGAGTGGGTCGAGAATCTATAGTCGCAGGGGTTTTGTTTCTAGGGTTGGTGTGACGATTTCTGGATGAAGTGGAATGTGTGACCACAGTCCAGCCATCGCCGATGTCTATCTCTTTTCTCTTTACGCGCCCACGACCTTCCCCGCGGCCAGGTCCCCTTTCATCTCCCCTTCGCCTCCCCTTTCCTCTCCCATTTCCACTTGGAATCACACCTCTCAATCCACTCATTCCTAAGACTCCTCAGATCCAAATCCAGTCCTCGATCTCAATTAACTCAAAACTCGTCCCGTATGTGACTCTTGTGCATGAGCGTTTTAGGTCTTTGCTTTTATTCAGACCCCGGAAAACTCGTCGTAGAGATGGCCCACAAACGAGGTCCAAATAACCTCCTTACCAGCACGTCACAATAAGGTTGCGGCGTGCATCTGCATGGGCGCGGGCGCCTAATCTAACATCGTCGGCGCTGTTGGTGGTTGCAAAAATTGTGGGCGCTAATGCTGTGGATACCTAGTTAGGCAGTAATTTAAGATTAACTTACAAGCTCAAGTTGATGCAAGAGGAGGCAACAATACGCGTTAGTCTGGCTCGCCTAGAAATTTAATTAACTAGATGGGGATTTTGACTACCGTGATTAATCAGCTAACGCACGGTCTCACCTGACGCACAGTTTTTATCTACAGTCCACCCGCTCTAACTTTTTAGCTACTATAGCTATATACCTAAAATTTTAAATATAGATAATAGATAGTATGCTAAATGTAAAAGTAAAATAAATATTTAAATAAATATTATTAATTCTTAGTTATATAACTTTAAAATTTTATGTATATAATACTTATATATAGTATAAACTATTAATAATATA